>NC_141875.1:120599252-120750767 GCF_056163025.1 Triticum urartu | reverse complement strand
TGGTAGGAATGGAATGTCTTGGTCTCAACACATGAGTAGGTGGTTCTCTCTCAGAACATATGAGTTGGAATGATGTGTGTGTTCTGATGGCTCTCTCACTGAATGAGAAAGAGGTGGAGGGGTATATATAGCCTCCACACAAAATCCAACCGTTACACAGTTTTCCAATCTCGGTGGGACCGAATTAATAAACTCGGTCGGACCGAAAATGTAAACCTAGTGACCGTTAATGATTTTGGTGGGACCGACTGGATCAACTCGGTGGGACCGATGTGCTAGGGTTAGGGTAAATCCAAAACTCGGTTTGACCGATTACTTAACTCGGTGGGACCGATTTGGGTAATAAGTGAAACTGAGATTTGGCCAAGCAAACTCGGTGGAACCGATTGCATATCTCGGTGGGACCGAGAATATTGCAATGGGTAACAGAGAGTTTGCAAGCCCATCTCGGTGAGACCGAGATCCCATCGGTGAGACCGAGATCCCATCGATGAGACCGAGATCCCATCGGTGAGACCGAGATGATTAGGGTTTGGCAGTGGCTTATGACAAGTGAAACTCGGTGGCGCCGGATAGGAAGAATCGGTAGGACCGAGTTTGGCTTAGGGTTTAGGTCATATGTGGAGGTGGGAAAGTAGTTGAGGGTTTTGGAGCATATCACTAAGCACATGAAGCAAGAAGCTCATTAAGCAACACCTCATCCCTCCTTAATAGTATTGGCTTTTCCTATGGACTCAATGTGATCTTGGATCACTAAAATATAAAATGAAGAGTCTTGAGCTTGAAGCTTTAGCCAATCCTTTGTCCTTAGCATCTTGAAGGAGTTCCCACAACCTTTAGTCCATGCCACTCCATTGTTGAACTTATCTAAAACATGCTAGATAGAAGTGTTAGTACAACAAGAGATATGTTGTCATCAATTATCAAAACCACCTAGGGAGAACTTGTGCTTTCAAAGGTGCTGAATCATGTCTTCAAATAGTTGATACTGCAAGAAACATTTCAATTCCGGTTTCTTCAATTCTTGCACCTGCCATAATGAAGAGGAATGGTAGACCTTTAAATAAAAGGTACATGTCTAGCATGGAAGCAAACATCAAGAAGAAGAAACGTGGGAAAAAACTAGACCCGAAGAGCAAACAAGCTGGTGGTGTGATGGGTGTTGTCCAGTCAAGGTTTTGCAGCAAATGTAGATCGCCAACACACACGATCAAAGATTGTCCCCAACTATATTTACCTCAATGTTCTTTGTTTGCGTTATGTGCTTCAAAGTATTTGACTAATGAATTGTGTACTCATGAGAAACTTGTATCTATGCTTCGCTGAACTAAGTTACGTCGTGTGAACGTTAGTACTTATAAATCAATATTTTGCTATAATCTTCGTAATTTGATAAGGATGACTATTTTTCATCATTGATTAATATTTGATGAAAAATATGATATCAATTTTAATTTCATAATGAATGGCTGTAATGTTTACAATTTATATTCATTATATATTTTCCATTCGGGAAAAAGTTTGAAATATTTTGAATTGTGAATATTTGTGAAGTAATAGTCAATAATTCGAAATGAAGGGTACCCTTGTTAGAAATATGTGTATTCACATTTTCACCATTTAGGTATATATTGTTGTTTATAGATTTTTTGTATTGAATGTTTTCCTCTATTTTAAAATAACTAGTACTTAGCAGCTATATTAACATTGACATCACTTATTAAAAGGCTTTGCAGGATATGCCGATAATTAAAGTTTGTAAGTATGCTCTATTGCAATTAATTTCTTATAGTGAACTATTAAACATTTCATTAATAATTTGTTCCGTTTTTTCAAACGTGTAACTTAATTGCAAACGTAAAATTCCTTGTGGTAGGAATTAGTGTTATGCATCTTGTTTATCTATTTCAAAATAACGATAATGAATGATTTTTTCATTAATGGTTTTGTATACATTCATCTTGATTATTTTAATTATCTAATTCAGAATAACGAAACCCTTAATCATATACATTGTGCTTTATTTTTTTCAATTTTCATTGTTAATATCTGTGTATTATGTTATGTATTTAAATTAAAAATATTGAGTTCAAGATGTAGTTTCATTATTTCACTACTATTTACTTCATTTTCACTTACCACGAATATGTTTGGTTAGGTGAAATGAGCATATAATTCCACTTTCAATTTTCAATTATCATAAAATTGCATTTTAGGGTGTTATGCCTTATGAAAGATTTTGACACTCATAGTTAAGAATTATGTTACATAAATGTAACGTACTAAAGTTTCTATTTTCACAGTTGAATTTTGTATAAGTTATAAGCTTAAGTAAATTCTATTTCAATAAAGCACTACATTACATAATACTTTATGCAAACCCCAATAAGTTCAACATCTCAGGTAGTTTTACTTAGTTATCATTAACTGTCTAGTGGGGAAGAGATGAGGTTTCAGTTGCAAAATAGTGAATGGATATGAAATATGATTCAAATATAACAAACATACAAGTAGGATAAAACAGATACATCGACTCATTTCAAATAAAATTGATATGTGAAATGTTTTCAATAGTATTTAAGCTGGATTTAATAAGTTATACAACTAATAAATCTCATAAAGTTTCACAATAATATACGACATCAAAATGTCATGCTGAAAATTAAAATATAATTTTTTAGGCTTGTTTGTCTCTGTTTCTTCCAATTGTGCAATTCAGCTCTTGTGATCTTCCCCTAATCATCAATTGTTTCCATGTAGGAATTGGGTATTGTTCCATGGTTTCCTTTAATGGACAACATCTCATACAACTACAAAGGCTTGAAGGACATTAAACTTTCCTGCACAAGAAGGAACATGCAATGGAATATTAATAACATGCTACATATTTGCAGAAATGTATAAGGACAGAAGTTGTATCTATTTTTAGAACTACTTGCGTGTAGCTTCCAATAATTTGGTCTCCATGGAAATCCCTAATGGATATAATCGTCACCAAACCCGAGTCCTCACTGTACAACATATTCACATTAGTCTAAATTCTTGCTCATGTGGTAAGGCATTAAAATAATTTTAGCAATAGTACCTATTAGCACCGTGAATAATAGGCTTCAAGTATTTTGTGTCCCATGTGGTAAAGTCAACTTCCCATCTAGAGTAAAGCTCTTTCACAACTGTTGTCATTGTGCAAAGAATTTTGTTGACGTTTTAATCATCCATCTTCTTCAGTTCAATTTCATTTGATCGTACCTACATCGGGTCAGCAACATGTACACATTTTAGCATAATGTCAAGGAAATAGGAGCACCATGTAACATTCACTATCTGCACAGAGATTAATAGTTTAGTTAGTATCACAAAAGTTTGTTCCTCATTTGGTTCTCTATCTTCAAAATATTAAGCTAGCAAACATATATATATATATATATATAATGCATGTGAAAATTCTTACGGTTCTGCACTCCGATATATCATATAATACTTCAATCTTCCTAAATTGGTCAAGCACAGAACGGTTGGACATAACATTCTCATTTGCTAGAAACTCATCTGCATTCATTTTATGAAATTTCATTACGTACTTATCATTTTACAAGATCAAAGATTATGAGTAATAATCTAATGGTAATATATATAACTTGTTTTTTCTTTGGAAACTTACAGCGAAGTCAGACTCCAGTATATGCCTACACCTTTGCTTCTTGGAAGTGCCATACATCAACATTTCAAGTTGAACCAGTCTCCTGATACATAAATCAAATACTTCGTAGCTGAATGTTTTGAAGAGTACAAGTGTATCCTTCAATTCATTGCCTGTTACCTCGATGTACCTTGGTTCGTAATGTATTATCCAGCACCTGTTATACAGAAAAAAAATATTAGTATTGATAAATATTTATATTATGGGTATGGCATTCTTTACATTAAGTATACTTACACTTCATTTTCCTCTTGCTTGCTGTGTAGTACCCAATTTTATAATGTAGCTAGCATGGCTGATGATCTTTTTAGCATAGTACTACCGACAAGCACATGATTAATTGCCAATGGACCGTTGCTTACTTTAATTTTCTCAATAGGTGAGTCTGTGAACTCTGCTTCCAGTGCTCTTGCATTTAAGTTCAAGATATCTTCTCTCTGGAACAAATGGAACGCAACAGCTATTTCTGACATCTGAGTAGCCACTATTGCTAGTGGAAGTTGATTTGGTGGTGTTTGCACATTATCAAATTCCGCACATGTAGTAGAACAGGGTGTTTGTAGTGCATTAGGTGTTTTTCTTGTTGCAATCGATATTTCCTGAAAGAAATAATGTACTAAATGAATGAGATTAAAATTTATATTAAAGTTGGAAACAACATATGTTATGTTATTACTGAAAGTAACATGTATTAAAATGTAATATATTATTTACAGTTCATCATATGTGAGACCTAATTTTTATATGAACCAGAGAACTAGGTAACTGTACTATAATAAGTATAAATAAACATAATATATAACATATATCAATGCTGAAAAATGCATTATAAGTTCATATCTCTTACCAGTAAATCCAATTTCAAACATTTTGCTTCTCGATGAGTCAATTTTTTGGAAGTGCCTGGAACATTTATTAAAAAAACTGTTAGCATGTCTTACTCAGTGCATCAGTATTTTGGTTTATTTGAGAAGTACTTACAATCACTGTTAGAATCTGCTCCACTATATTCACTTCCAGAATGCTTTAGACTGTTTCTGGACTTTGGTGGACCTTCAGATTGAAGTTCTGTTGCTGGGCTATGGTCATGAAGCCTTTTCGCTAATTCAAGGTTATCATTTAAAATGATTTCCAATAGATTGTCTATCTTTGAAGATATATTTTCCCTTCCTGATGTTGTTAATGCAGGGTTATTCACCTGACCGGCCAAATTAACAATTGGCTGTGCAATGGCTTTAAACTCAGTCAGATGTCTTACAATCCTAGCACTGTGCCATTTAAGATCAATTATTTGAGGAATGGATAGCTGATCAAACAAATCGTGTTAGCAAATATAGTTGTTGCCTATCAAATTTTCAAAAAAAATTCAATTTTTATAAATTCATACCTTCTTCAGGGTTGTTACTTGTACGTAAGAATCATGGTAAAGATTCACTGGGCGCTTTCCATGACTTGTATTGTTTACTGCTGCAGGTTTGCCTGAAACTATGTTTGGTATAAATGGAGGTTTCTTCATGGGAACAGTTGCAAATTTTGATTGACTTCCAGCCTGGTTACGAACAATATTTTCTGTTCTTTAAGGACTTAATCTAAGAATCATACAAAAAAGTTTGACGAGTAAGAAAAATTCAGAGATATAATGTGATAGGTTACTAGACCACATGTTAGACATACATGAATACACAATAGAGAAGGAATTTACTTTCTATTTCATATGATACTTAAATATCAATTTTATATGATAGAACACGTGTTCTTGTTTCATAATAGTAAAACATGTGTTTTTTCTAATATCATATTTAATAGTAACATATTGTATATTTCTGAAACATGTGTTTTTGTATACTGCTATAAAATTGAATATGGTAAGTATAAACGTATTCCATAATAGTGGAACATATTTCATATTTCAAATTACTTAAACGAAAGAGATTGAGATGAAGAATAACAGTACTAAATTTCATATTTCAAATTTCACTTAACAAATGAGATATATGTTATATTTTCAAAGAGGTTGCAATCAATTGTACTGATTTTCATATTTCATCTTGGTCAAACGTGAATATAGAAATTAATATTACAGATAAATGAAAATTTTAATATCATAAGTATCATATTCCATTATTTGGATATTAATAGAATGTATGTATCATAATTTGATTGCAATATAGAAGGGCTTAAGCTGAGAATCATAGAAAAACATTTTTGATGAGTAAGACAAATTTAGAGAAATATATGTGATAGTTTACTTATTATATTTTCACCTCATTTGATCTGAATGAATGATCATCAGCCTTTTGCCTCACAAGTTCTATCATCTTTGATATCTTCTCACAGTCAAATGCAGAAATAGTAGGCACTACATAATCAGGTATATTTAGAATTCGAAGATTGAGACTGTCCAAAATGAAAGCCTGTCATATTTTTTATAAATTACAACAATTAGTTTCCTTGCATTAATAAATAATCAAATGAAAAAATAATAAAATAATTCTGCATCGTGCTTCTGTCAATGACATTACCGACCTGCAACAGTAGTGGGCAACTCGAAACATATTTCACACATTTTTTGGTCTTCAGTTCATACTGAGCTTTTCTGGCTGCATTCATAATTTCATCAATTGCTGCTGAGCAAAAGTTGTATGATGGTATTTCATTTGGTTTTAGTAGTGAACCCGAGAAATACTTAGCTCCGTGATTAGCACTGCTACGAGCTATTAAGAAATATCCCATTATGAAGCAGACAAAAGAAGTCTTGAATTGGTCAACCTGTGTTGCATCCATACCATTTGGGTACTTCCTGGTTATTATAGTTTCAGCCACCTTCAAACTGTTCATCTCTTCAGGGTCGTATGTAACAGATCCCATTGCTGGACGCAAGAATTTGATTTTTCTCGTCTACTGATTGGCAGTCCAGTCCTCTCAATAAGTTCGGACCCTTTGGTATTCTTAGAATTCCGTGGACATCATCATTGGTTATTGTCAACGAAACTTTATCATTGATTCTTATTGTTCTAGTATCAGGGTTAGTGTTGCATACCATCACTGTGAACTTTCGATCTAACTTGTTTATTTGTGGAAGGTCCAACAGTCCTCCAAAATCCATATCTTTCACAATCTTCCTTTTACAATTGTCAAACTTGTTTATAATTGCTGCTACTTTTTTGTAAGAACTTCTAGGAGTTGCTGCATCACATTTTGAAGCATCGGAATTTTTTGAATCATTGGAATTCTTATCTGAACTATGATCATGTCCCGACATGTTGTACCAAATCCTACATTCGCAGAGTAGGTAACAGGTTAATTTTAATATTTTAATATTGTTTCTTTGACTTTGAAGAAACTTTGTTTCATTAATTTCTTCAACATGCAGTACTGGTTATGAAATGTACAAATATGGGAATTACACATTTTGTTATGCATATCACTTCTTGTCATATTGTTATACATGGTGAAGTAAATTATTTCATTATTTCTGTCACAATTTCATTCGAATATGTAGATAATAATATAGAATTTTGCTAACTTGTGAAATATATGTAAAAAACACATTTTGTAGTTATTCACTACAAATAAATATACATAGCAGTACATAGGTAATTCGTAATGTCTTCACTACATCCATGTTTAATAATATAATGTGATTTGTACTTATTATAATAGTGAAATATGTTTTTCAAATCACAAACAAATAAAATTATATTTATCAATTGAAAACATGAAACATATTCCAGTCAACTGTTCTAGCAGGTATTGAAATACTATATCAGATAATTAAGATGTTTCATTCTTGAATATAAACTACGCTAGTTTGCAAGGATTCAAGAAGTTTGCTTCGATGGTCGAACTATACATATTGGTAGAGAATAGAGTGGAATATAAGGGTAAGTTGTGGTCATACTAAACAGGAATTGGTTCGAAGAACCCAAAGAAACTTTTATAGATTGAACATCATGAGAAAGAAACCTTACTAACTCTGTTTGTTCAAGAATCCAGTCCTTTTTTAGATCATTACAAGAAGAGTAGACAATGTAATCCCCCTGATGATGAAATGGAGATTGGAAGAGAAGTATTACTCTTCCGCTGATGCAGTTGAGAGCTTGAACCAGAACATCAATGGCGATTCACTAAGAGCTCTGCGTGTTGAGTGCTTGGATGGCTGTGATTTTGATGTATGGGCAGAGGTAGTGGGAGAGATGGGTTGAATAGTACCACGCGTGCTGAGACAGAAGTCATCCCCTCGTTCTACGTGATGGATTTGACAACACAGTCCACCGTATTAATTGTTAGCACTATTCAACAGTAGACATGTAAATTTTACACATTGGCCACTTTGTTAGAGGAGATATGTAAAGTTCTAAAGGCAGTATAGTAAAACAGTAATAACATACATGTGACCGAATCAGAATAGAGCAAACAGTCAACCTTCTAATTGGAAGGAGGTGTTATATGTGAAAAAACTTGTAGGAGTGAAATGAAAAAACACTACTGTTGGGGGACTATTAGGTATGACCCGCCCAGGAGGGACCGGGTTAACCCAATGAAGATATACCACGATGAAGCCCAAGGTCACATGGGGATTTATAGATAGGCTTAGTAGAGGGCCCAGACCCAAAGGCGGCTTAAAGCCCATGAGTATGAACCGCCATATATGTAAACTTGTATTGTAAGGCATATGTAAAAGGTCACCGAGCAGGATACGTCGTATAAGCCGACCGGGACTCTGAGGGCCGCAGGGCATTTACCCGTGTATATAAGGGGACGACCTAGCGGCGGCTTAGAACAAGAAACAACAGATCGAGAGCCGGGTCAAGCATATTCGCTCCCTGCTCGTCAAAACCCTAGCAATACCAACTACAAACTAGACTAGGCTTTTACCTTCCTCGTAAGGGGCCAAACCAGTATAAACTCTCCGTGTCCTTTTTCCTGTTTAACCCCTTTAAGTTAACCTCAATGCGATGGCTCCACGACTAAGTCCTCGCACTAGGACATCTATCGTGACAATTCCACGACAGTTGGCGCCCACCGTGGGGCTATCGCACGATGGTTTCGAGTTCTTAAAGGGCAGCTTCAAAGGGATCAAGGGATACACCGTGGGCCGGATGACCAAGAGTCACCGCGGCAAACTCTACATTGACAACGCAGGCTGGGGCCCCGAGGCCGGCTCAATTGAGTACGGGTACCGGGTCCCCTTTGGTGGAATCCACGTCTTCATAGGCAAGATCGGTGAACCGGGCTCAGCGTGCGAGACCCGCCCGGGTTCGGCCTGCCATGAACCATGCCTTTGTGGGATTTATCCACGGAGAGGAATCTGAAGATAGGCTAGAATCTGGTGATGAGACCGTCGTTTATTCTGATGGCGAGTCATCCACCGGTGAGACAGAGTCTTTGTATCAACTGCCAGATGGCCGGCTTGGGGGTGTTCCGATGGCGACAGTATTCCGGACCCTCGTGAGCCACCGAATCGGGTTGCAATTTTCATGACCGGTACACAGCCCGTACAACACTCATCAACTGTGGCGGAGCTGGTTTCCGGATCAGGGGCGGCAGCGGATGCCGGGGCAGGAGGCCCTGAGCGCCCGCCGGCTCAGGCTTTAACTGATTTGTTGGATAAATTGACGACGCTGTTAACAACGGTGGTTAACCCGGCGGATCAAGATCAGCACAATGCGGCGATCACAAAACTGCGTGACGAGATAGCGCAGGCCAAGGAGGAGTTAAACGCTGAAAGTGCTAGGATGGCCGAGGAGCGGACCGCTTTGGATGCCCAGTCACAACGGATTCAGGCGGAGTCGTACCGGCTCATGTTGGATCAGAATGCTTCAAACGATGTCATGAGGAGAAGGCATCAGACCCGTCTGCCGTCGGTTTACGAGGCAAGGAATCTTTTTAACATGCCAGGAGCAGGAACCAGTAACCCGGCGGGGGTAAACCAGACCGAGGCACCTGGGACAGGGATGCCGGTTTAGCCGCGCATAGTAGATCCATGTCAGAATAATAATCCGCCACAGCACGTGCCAACGCCATCGGGTCATTATTCAAACCCTTTGGATAATATGACCGCTGCAGCATCTCAGTTGGCAGCTATCCCTGTTGAAGGTGAATCGCCAGTAGTAGTTGAGACACGGAGGGCGAGTGATCTTCTTCAGACAGCGCTGGTTCAGCAGCAGGCTTACTCTTACAGCCGTGATCGAGTCCATTCTACCCCTCGCCTAAGCCAGAGTTATAGCAGACATCTCGATGAGCCGGCTGTATCAAGCAGTGGGCGAAACCATAACCCGCCCCGTGGGCATGACCCAGCAGGCGGCGATGCAAATGCTTAGGACGTGGTGGATCAAGGTAGAGCTCGTCGAGAGACCGAGATGGCGGCTTAGTATGCGGCTCGTCAACCAACTCCGGTTCGTCCGACCACCTCTGTGGAGCCAGGTGTAACCTTTAGAAACCTGGGCATGCCATGCTTGGTGCCGGATCTATGTAATGAGCATCTGCCCAAGGATTTCAAAGGACCTCGCAAGGTGCCAAATTATACAGCTGATTTAAATCCTAAGGCATGGATTGAGTGTTATGAGATGGCCATGGAATTGCTGGATGTCAGCGAGGCTGCGTGTGCTAAGTATTTTCCCCTGATGTTAGAAGGAATGGCATGCACCTGGTTGAAGGGGCTTCCTGCTAATTCCATCGGGTCCTGGGCTGAGTTGAAAACCTGGTTTATCCAGAACTTCAAAGATACGTGTAAGCAGCCCATGTCGATTGTGGATCTGGCCGCTTGTGTTCAGGAAGAAGGTGAATCAACAACCCATTGGGTGCGCCAGGTCTCAACGATCTTGCACTCGTCGGATTGCATCAATACCGACTCAGCTGTGTTGATGTTGGAAAACAATTGCCGCTTCACATCCTTGAAGCAGAAACTGGGGCAGCTCAAACATCACTGCAATGACATGGGGACACTCATGGCGGCTCTGGTTAAATATGCTGACTCTGATAGTACCAAAGACCATGAGTCTGAGGATGATAAGGCAGGAAAGGGGAAGAGAAGCAGCAATGCTAAAGGACAGCAGCATAACCCGGCGGCGAATCAAGGAGGTAATGGTAAGAGAAAAGCTGATAACAGCTTGGACATTGTGGAAAATACCAATGCACATAATAATGGCCAGGGTCGTAAGGGTAGACCACCCCCACAGACCGGAGGATCAGGTATTAATCTTGAGAATATGTTGAATCAGCCCTGCCCAAGGCATGGTACGCGACAGAGACCGTCTACTCATCTCTGAAAGGATTGTTTCATTATGAAGGAGTTCAAAAATTCAATTTCTTTTCAAGGCAACCATGGACCGTGTGGCGGTCCAGGATCCGGTTCTCAAGGTCCGGTTTATGGTGGCGGCGGTTCAAACTCTGGGTTCCAAGGTCATCAAGGTCATCAAGGTAATCAAAGCAATCAGGGTAGCTACCATCAACAGTTAGGTCAGGGGAGTCAGCAGCAGCAATCCAAGTATCAGAGTAACCTGAAACAGTTGAATAGTGGGCAGTACCACGTCTTCACCACGAGTTTGTGTAAACGAGATCAGAAGCTTCATAAAAGGGCAGTAAACTCTGTTGAACCGTCAGTACCCCGTTACTTGTGCTGGTCTGAGCAACCCATTGTGTGGAGTCAAGAGGATCATCCACCCAGGGTTGATAATCCGGGTCATCTAGCATTGGTGGTTGCACCTCAGGTTGGAGGGTATAAGTTCACCAAATTGCTCATGGACGGAGGGAGCAGCATCAATATCCTTTATTATGAGACCTTCCGTCGCATGGGGTTGACAGATAAAAATCTTAAGCCGTAAAACACTGTTTTCCATGGTGTGGTGCCTGGTAAATCGGCATATCCGGTTGGTAATATAGCTCTAGAAGTTGCTTTTGGAGATGATCCTGACTCTAGATCAGAGACATTGACCTTTGAGGTGGTGAAAATCAAGAGCCCTTATCATGCCCTATTCGGACGACTGGCTTATGCTAAGTTCATGGCAAGGCCCTGTTATGTTTATCTGCAGCTCAAGATGCTGGGTCATAAGGGGACCATCGCAGTGCATGGGAGCCGGAAGATAGCCTTGGAGTGTGAAGAGGGTGATGCGGCTTATGGTGAGTCTGTTTGTGCAATGGAGGAGTTAAAGTTTTATAAGGATAATGTTGACCCGGCAGATATGACGTCTTTGAAAAAACCAACCATAGAGCATGATCCGGTTTTAAAATTTAAGTCGACAGATGACACCAAGATGGTTGACTTTGTCCCTAGCGACTCATCTAAGCAGTTCAGCATCAGTGTTAATCTGGATCCGAAATAGGAAAGCGCACTCATCGAGTTCATCCATGAGAATCGGGACATCTTTGCATGGAAGCCCTCAGACATGCCGGGTGTACCGAGAGAACTCGCTGAGCACACTCTTAATATTGATCCAAAGTTTAAACCGGTCAAGCAGTTTCTTCGCCGTTTTAATGAGGAGAGACGGAAGGCCATTGGAGAAGAAGTACCCCGGCTCTTGGCAGCTGGGTTTATCATTGAAGTTTTTCATCCTAAGTGGTTGGCTAACCTAGTGCTGGTATTTAAGAAGAATGGCACTTGGCGTATGTGTGTAGATTACACAGACTTAAACAAAGCCTGCCCGGCTGATCCTTTTGCTCTCCCTCGTAGATCATATTATTGATGCTACGGAGGGTTGTGAGCGTTTGAGTTTTTTAGATGCTTATTCTGGTTATCATCAGACCAAAATGGCAGTTAAGGACCAGGAGAAGACAACCTTCATAACTGCCTTTGGAGCCTTCTGCTATGTGTCTATGCCTTTTGGGCTCAAGAGTGCCCAGGCGACTTATCAGAGGTGCGTGCAAAATTGCCTTCATAACCAAATTGGGCGGAATTTTCATGCCTATGTGGATGATATTGTGGTGAAATCCAGAGAGAAAGAGACACTGATAGATGATTTGAAGGAAACCTTTCATAATCTCCGGATCTACAAGATGATGCTTAACTCGGCCAAATGTATTCTTGGTGTGCCGGCGGGCAAGCTCCTGGGTTTCTTGGTGTCTAATGGAGGGATTGAAGATAATCCAGAGAAGATCAAGGCTATCACCTCTCTGGCTAAACCGGCGTGTATCAATGATGTGCAGCGCCTGGCGGGTCGTATCACGGCGTTAAGTCGTTTCATAAGCCGGTTGGGGGAGAAGGCTATCCCTCTGTATCAAATGATGAAAAAGACAGATAACTTTGTCTCGAGTGATGCTGCTGATGCAGCGTTTGAGGATTTAAAGAAGCAACTGATTGAACCGCCAGTGCTCGCAGCCCCTATTGATAAGGAGTCTTTACTGTTATATGCGGCTCCTAATAGCCGGGCCGTCAATGTTGCCATTGTGGTGGAAAGGAAGGAAGCATGAAAGGAGTATCCGGTTAAAGGCCGATTTACTATATCAACGAAGTGCTCATTGAGTCCAAGTAGAGGTATCCACACTAGAAGAAACTTGTATATGGGGTGTTCTTGGCTAGCCGGAAGCTTATGCATTATTTTCTGGGCCATCCTATCACTGTGGTCAGCTCTGCTCCTTTGGGAGATATCATCCAAAACAAAGAAGCAACTGGCCAGGTCGCTAAGTGGGCCATTGAGCTTGGACCTCACGGATTAAAATATGTGCCTCGCATGGCCATCAAGTCTCAAGCACTGGTGGACTTCATCAACGATTGGACAGAGCTACAGATGCCTGAGGAAAAGCCGAATAACACATATTGGACTATTCATTTCGATGGGTCCAGGCAGGTGGAAGGCTCGGGGGCTGGAGTTATTCTTGCTTCCCCTCGAGGTGATAAATTTTGCTATGTTCTTCGTTTGATGTTCCCTTGTACTAACAATGCAGCTGAGTATGAGGCCTTACTCCACGATCTTCGGATGGCTAAGGAAATGAATTTAAGCCGGGTTAGATGCTTTGGTGACTCAGATTTAGTGGCTCAACAAGTTCCTGGTACTTGGGATTCTAAGGATCCACTCATGGCAGCTTATAGGCGAGATGTGGACGTCTTTGCTGGTCACTTCAAAGGTTATTAAGTTGAGCACGTTGATTGGAGGAAAAATGAAGCGACAGACGCTTTAAGCCGGCTGAGCTCTCAACGTAAGCCGGTACCGCCTAATGTCTTTCTTGACGTCTTGCATAACCCGTCATTTAAGGTTCCTACAGAGGAGGATTTGGCTATTCCTGACCCGAAGGCTCAGTTGGTAGCAGCTCTTCATGTAATCCCAGATTGGACAGTCCCTTATTTGGCCTATATGACCCAGGGTGAGTTACCTGAGGATGAAACCTTAGCCAGGCAGATAACCTGGCGGTCTAAGTCAATGTCGATTGTTAATGGAGAGTTACATCATCGCAGTGTCACTAGGGCGTTTCAACATTGTGTGTCTCCGGAAGAAGGATGTGAGATCTTATGAGAAATTCATGAAGGAGACTGTGGTCATCATGCCGGTTCAAAGTCCCTTGTGGCTAAAGCTTCCCGTCATGGGTTTTATTGGCTAATAGCTCATGCTAATGCAGATGACCTCGTCCGCAGGTGTGATGGATGTTAGAAATTTGCACGACGTGCCCATGTGCCGGCTCAAGAGTTGAGGATGATTCCAATTACTTGGCCATTTGCAGTTTGGGGGATCGATATGGTTGGGCCTTTCAAATGATCCAAGGATAAGAAGACTCACCTTTTGGTGGCAGTTGATAAGTTCACTAAGTGGGTAGAGGCAGAGCCGATCAGTAAGTGTGATGCAGCAATGGTGGTTCAGTTCATGAAGAAGGTGATCTTCCATTTTGGCTTTCCACACAACATTATAACAAACAATGGCACTAATCTTTCTAAGGGTGCCATGGAAGAATTCTGTCAACGTGAGCATATCCGGCTTGATGTGTCATCAGTGGCTCACCCCCAATCCAATGGCCAAGCTGAAAGGGCAAACCAAGAGGTCTTGAAGGGTTTTAAGCCCCGACTTATGGTTCCCCTGCAGAGGACGCCGGGTTGTTGGGTGGAAGAGTTGCCTTCAGTGCTATGGAGCATCAACACCACCCCAAATAGATCCACATGATATATGATGACCCACAAGTATAGGGGATCTATCTTAGTCCTTCCGATAAGTAAGAGTGTCGAACCCAACGAGGAGCAGAAGGAAATGATAAGCGGTTTTCAGTAAGGTATTCTCTGCAAGTACTGAAATAAGTGGTAACAGATAGTTTTGTGATAAGATAATTTGTAATGAGCAACAAGTAACAAAAGTAAATTAAGTGCAGCAAGGTGGCCCAATCCTTTTTGTAGCAAAGGACAAGCCTGGACAAACTCTTATATAAGGAAAAGCGCTCCCGAGGACACATGGGAATATCGTGAAGCTAGTTTTCATCATGTTCATATGATTCGTGTTCGGTACTTTGATAATTTGGCATGTGGGTGGAACAGTGCTTGGGTGCTGTTCTTACTTGAACAAGCATCCCACTTATGATTAACCTCTATTGCAAGCATCTGCAATTACAACAAAAGTATTAAGATAAACCTGACCATAGCATGAAACATATGGATCCAAATCATGTTGGGGAACGCAGTAATTTCAAAAAATTTCCTACGCACACGCAAGATCATGGTGATGCATAGCAACGAGAGGGGAGAGTGTTGTCTATGTACCCATGCAGACCGACTGCGGAAGCGTTGACGCAACGTAGAGGAAGTAGTCGTACGTCTTCCCGATCCGACCGATCCAAGCACCGTTACTTCGGCACCTCCGAGTTCTTAGCACACGTACAGCTCGATGACAATCCCCGAGCTCCGATCCAGCAAAGTGTCAGGGAGGAGTTCCGTCAGCACGACGGCGTGATGATGATCTTGATGTTCTACCGTCGCAGGGCTTCGCCTAAGCACCGCTACAATATGATCGAGGTGGAATATGGTGGCAGGGGGCACCGCACACGGCTAAGGAACGATCTCAAGGATCAACTTGTGTGTCCTAGGGTGCCCCCTGCCTCCGTATATAAAGGAGCCAAGGGGGAGGGGGCGGCCGGCCAAGGAGGGCGCGCCAAGGGAGTCCTACTCCCTCTGGGAGTAGGATTCCCCCCCCCCCCCAATCCTAGTTGGAATAGGATTCCTCGAGGGGGGAAAGAGAGAGAGGGGGCCGGCCACCTCTCCTTGTCCTAATATGACTAGGGGAGGGGGGAGGCGCGCGGCCCACCTTGGGCTGCCCCTTTCTCCTTTCCACTAAAGCCCACTAAGGCCCATATAGCTCCCGGGGGGTTCCGGTAACCTCCCGGTACTCCGGTAAAATCCCGATTTCACCCGGAACACTTCCGATATCCAAACATAGGCTTCCAATATATGAATCTTTATGTCTCGACCATTTCGAGACTCCTCGTCATGTCCATGATCACATCCAGGACTCCGAACAATCTTCGGTACATCAAAATGCATAAACTCATAATAACTGTCATCGTAACGTTAAGCGTGCGGACCCTATGGTTCGAGAACAATGTAGACATGACCGAGACACGTCTCCGGTCAATAACCAATAGCAGGACCTGGATGCCCATATTGGCTCCTACATATTCTACGAAGATCTTTATCGGTCAGACCGCATAACAACATATGTTGTTCCCTTTGTCATCGGTATGTTACTTGCCCGAGATTCGATCTTCGGTATCCAATACCTAGTTTAATCTCGTTACCGGCAAGTCTCTTTACTCGTTCCGTAATACATCATCCCGCAACTAACTCATTAGTTGCAATGCTTGCAAGGCTTTTGTGATGTGCATTACCGAGAGGGCCCAGAGATACCTCTCCGACAATCGGAGTGACAAATCCTATTCTTGAAATACGCCAACCCAACATCTACCATTGGAGACACCTGTAGAGCTCCTTTATAATCACCCAGTTACGTTGTGACATTTGGTAGCACACAAAGTGTTCCTCCGGCAAACGGGAGTTGCATAATCTCATAGTCATAGGAACATGTATAAGTCATGAAGAAAGCAATAGCAACATACTAAACGATCGGGTGCTAAGCTAATGGAATGGGTCTTGTCAATTAGATCATTCAACTAATGATGTGACCTCGTTAATCAAATAACAACACTTTGTTCATGGTTAGGAAACATAACCATCTTTGATCAACGAGCTAGTCAAGTAGAGGCATACTAGTGACACTAAGTTTGTCTATGTATTCACACATGTATTATGTTTCCGGTTAATACAATTCCAGCATGAATAATAAACATTTATCATGATATAAGGAAATAAATAATAACTTTATTATTGCCTCTAGGGCATATTTCCTTCAAATCAGTCCCTTACGAAGCAACTCATAAACTAGGGTTTAAGCTTCTGTCACTCTAGCAACCCATCATCTACTTATTACTTCCCAATGCCTTCCTATAGGCCCAAATAATGGTGAAGTGTTATGTAGTCGACGTTCAGATAACACTACTAGAGGCTAGACAACATACATCTTATCAAAATATCGAACGAATACCAAATTCACATGACTACTAATAGCAAGACTTCTCCCTTGTCCTCAGGAACAAACGTAACTGAAAGGATCGATATGGTTGACTAGAGGGGGGGGGGGTGAATAGGAAACTAACAATTTTTAGCTTTTCTTTAACAATTTAAACTTTGCATCAAAGTAGGTTGTCTAGATATGCAACTAGGTGAGCAACCTATATGATGCAACAAAGATAGGAACACAAGCAAGCAAGAGGTATATCACAAATAAGCTTGCACAAGTAAAGGCACGAGATAACCAAGAGTGGAGCCGGTGGAGACGAGGATGTGTTACCGAAGTTCCTTCCCTTTGAGGGGAAGTACGTCTTTGTTGGAGCGGTGTGGAGGCACAATGCTCCCCAAGAAGCCACTAGGGCCATCGTATTCTCCTCACGCCCTCACACAATGCGATATGCCGTGGTTCCACTATCGGTGCCCTTGGAGGCGGCGACCGAACCTTTACAAACAAGGTTGGGGCAATCTCCACAACTCAATTGGAGGCTCCCAACGACACCACGAAGCTTCACCACAATGGACTATGGCTCCGCGGTGACCTCAACCGACTAGGGTGCTCAAACACCCAAGAGTAACAAGATCCGCAAGGGATTAGTGGGGGGAGTCAAATTTCTCTTGGTGGAAGTGTAGATCGGGGCCTTTGTCAGTGTCAAAACCGGCGGATCTCGGGTAGTGGGTCCCGAACTGTGCGTCTAGGCCGAATGGTAACAGGAGGCAGGGAACACGATGTTTTACCCAGGTTCGGGCCCTCTTGATGGAGGTAAAACCCTACGTCCTGCTTGATTAATATTGATGATATGGGTAGTACAAGAGTAGATCTACCACGAGATCAAGGAGGCTAAACCGTAGAAGCTAGCCTATGGTATGATTGTTGTGTATGGAGTTGATTGCCTACAGACTACAACCCTCCGGTTTATATAGACATCGGATAGGGTTAGGGTTACACAGAGTCGGTTACAATGGTAGGAGATCTTGAATATCCGCATCGCCAAGCTTGCCTTCCATGCCAAGGAAAGTCCCATCCGTACACGGGACGAAGTCTTCAATCTTGTATCTTCACAGTCCAGGAGTCCGGCTGAAGGTATAGTCCGGCTACCCGAACACCCCCCAATCCAGGACTCCCTCAGTAGCCCCTGAACCGGGCTTCAATGACGACGAGTCCGGCGCGCAAATTGTCTTCGGCATTGCAAGGCGGGTTCCTCCTCCAAGTCCTTCATAGAAGATTGTAAACACCAATAGTAGTGTCTGGCTCTGCAAAATAAGCTTCCACATATTGCCGTAGAGAGAATAATATTAACACAAATCAAATCTGCTGACGTATTCCTGAAAGTGCATTATATCGACTAGAGGGGGGGGGTGAATAGGTGATTTTTATGAAAGTCTTCAAAACGTGAGAGTTATGAAGACAAACAGCGAAGATTATGCCTTTTACTATGCAGCGGAAGTTAGATTACACTAGGCCAGCCATGGTCATGTATTCAATAGAGTGAAAGCACAATGACAAACAACTGCAGTGTAATAAGGATCAGGTAGGAAGAAGTTATGAAGCCAAACAGTTCATACATTCACGTTGTGAAGACAAAAGATAAAGCAAGCATGCAATGGCTTCATAATGTGTAACGGTAAGAAAAGGAAGTGAAGATGAAACTAGTGACTCATTGAAGACAATGATATGTTGGACCAGTTCCAGTTGCTGTGACAACTGTACGTCTGGTTGGAGCGGCTAGGTATTTAAACCTTAGGACACACAGTCCCGGACACCCAGTCCTGAACACATAGTTCAGGACACCAAGTCCTCACCGTATTCTCCTTGAGCTAAGGTCACTTAGTCCTCGCCCAATCACTCTGGTAAGTCTTCAAGGTAGACTCCCAAACCTTCACAGACTTCGTTCACTGGCAATCCACAATGTCTCTTGGATGCTCTCAACGTGACGCCTAACCGTCTGGAGGATTCACAGTCCTCAAGTGTAATAAGTCTTCAGATCACACATACAAGAAGACTTAAGTGATGCCCAATGTTCTCTGGCTCTGGGTGGTTAGGACTTTTCTCCTCGCTAGGAATTTTCTCTCAAAGGCTTCGAGGTGGGTTGCTCTCAAACGACAAAAGCCGTGCACTAAAATCTGAGCAGCCAACCGTTTATGGTTGTGGGGGTGGGCTATTTATAGCCACTTGGCAACCCGACCTGATTTGTCCGAAATGACCCTGGGTCACTAAGGAACTGACACGTGTCTCAACGGTCAGATTTCAAACTCTCATGGCAACTTTGCTTGGGCTACAAGCAAAGCTGACTTGTCCGGCTCTGGACAAGATTTGCTTTCATTGTCTTCGCTCGAAGACATAGGTTTTTGATTTAGGCATCACTTCAGTCATTCTGACTGGTTCTCCTAGACCCCACTTAACAGTACGGTGGTTCCTATGACTCAACACAAAAGAAAAAGAACTACGAAAGATCTAAGTCTTCGAGCTCCATAGGCTTCATAATGTGTCTTCTTTTGTCATAGTCTTCAATGTGAATATCTTCATATACTACCTTTGTCTTCAATGTCTTCATACATTTTTAGGGGTCATCTCTGATAGTAAAACCAAATCAATGAGGGACTTCTACCTGTGTTTTCCTGCAATTCTCACAAACACATTAGTCCCTCAACTAGGTTTGTCGTCAATACTCCAAAACCAACTAGGGGTGGCACTAGATGCACTTACAATCTCCCCCTTTTTGGTGATTGATGACAAACTAGTTGAAGTTTTCAATGGGGAATATAATGTGTGAAGTTTGTAAAGGATAAGGAATTGTCTTCATAAGTTGCAAGGGCTCCCCCTGAAGATGTGCATATAAGTTAATTTGCTTTTGGAATGCAAATGCACATGGCAGGTTGTACTTGTGGAGATCCACTTCAGCTTATGATGACAATCCACTATGCATGTGAAAGTATATGAAGATAATGACATGCATAATGGAAAATGGACGTCTGCAGAATGAGATAAGTGCGGAATTTATCGTCGCACATGCGGAATTTATCGTCGCAAACAGAGTGGCAAACGAGTAGCAGACGACCATCGAGTCTTAGTGTTACAACTCAAAGAACCGAATGAAGCAAAAACGAGAGTTGTAAGCACGAAGCAAAATGTAGCAAAAAAAATATAGCACCCGCCCATATGGACCCGCTTGAAGACTATCAACCCATACGCTTCTCCCCCTTTTGTCAGCAAGGACTAAAAAGGTGCGAAGACATAGAGTGTCTACTCGTTTTCAGGAGCAGCAGGGTCGTTGGAGGTGTTTGGTGGTGCAGACGAGCTTGGAGGTGCTGAAGCAGGTGGCGGTGATGTAGCATTGTCTTCTTCATCGATGATTCTGGCAGTGACTGTGGCAGCAGATGAAGAAAACTCAGAGTCTTCAAGTGATGGTGTGTTGCGCATCACAGCCCTTCTAGGAGGTGTGGTGTCAAACTTGAAACGTTCTGTGAAGCCATCTTCTTCAAGTTCAGCTTCAGTACATATCATTGAGAGCCCTTTCCATGTACGACGGCACGTTTCATGTGTAACAAAAGCATTCTTGGTGGCTAGGTTTTGAAGATGAATGACATCCACCAAGAGGCTCTTCATCTGACGCTTTAGCCAGTCGTGATGCCTATCTTGCTTTTGGTGAAGGGACACAAGAAGCTCTCGGTCATTGAGGACACGAGTACGCTTCTTGGGTCTTGGAGCATTTGTGATGTCTGTGGCTTCAGTAGATGCTGGTGCACGTGTAGTGCCAGCCAACGGATATACCCTGGATATGGCTTCAACACCTTCAACATTCTGCGTGAAGCTCTGGTGTTCTGCATTCTGAAGACTTATTGGTTGCTTGGCAGGCTCTGGATATATAGCTTCAGCAGAGGTATCCACATCTGGCAAGAAGATCCGATGGTTTCGGGCTGAGGGCTGATACGAGATCGCAGAGTGCAGTTTGATCAGCCTCATCACCCAAGGAGCATAGAACTTCAAACCAAATAAATCGGAGCCTGACACTGCAAGTTGGCGTATGAAGAAATCCTGTGCGTTGAACCATTTGCCATGAAGGATACAGAATATCATAGTCTTCATAGCACCTTCGACCTTGGCATTTGGAGAGTGCCCTTTAATAGGCCAGAGAGTCCGCCGAATGATGTGATATATGGTTCTGGGCAGGAACTCAAAGTCTTCAACGAAGAACTCTGTTGGATAAGGAGCATCGTGGGGCAATGGCTTCATCACTGAGAGCATCTGACTCATATTTGGTTCAGGCCTCTGGAATATGCTCTCAATAGCTTCAGCATGTAGTTGACAGTCTTCCTCGTAGTATTCGCCAGGAGTGGGCAGGCCGGTGAGCTCAATGATATCAAATGCATTGGCTTCATGATGGACATTTCCGGTCATCCACTCCAGTACCCAAGTCTTCGGATCTCTATTGTATCCTTTAATGTGGAGGGTGGCATAGAACTGAAGCAGAAGCTCTTCATTCCAGTGCTCTTCATCAGTCACAAACGGCAGCAGACCCACTTGCCTGAAGCAATCCAGTGCTTCCTCTAAGCAGGGCAGACCAGCAATGGCTTCAACCTCAAGGCGCTTGTGCGGAAAGATGCGGCCTTGGTTGTATAAGATGCATGAATAATAGCTGCGCTGAGAATAGCTCCAGAACCTATCTGATACAATCCTTTCCCTTGAATAGGGGTTCTTGGAGCTATTGAAAAATGTATTGTCTGCCTTGAAGCTGTTGATGTCAAAGGAACCAGGTGCTGATGCAGGACCTGGGAACCTTGGCAGCCTTGGGACTGGCTTCTGAACATGAGGCCTGTGCTCAATATGATAATCAAATTGAGGACCTGCAGCAGACTCAGGAACAGAAGTGTCTGGCTCGGTAGCTTCGCTGTTCGCTGAAGCATTTGGTGGGCCGGGCTCCACATTGGCTTCAGTGTTTGTGGTGGCAGCCGCAACATTTTCTTCCTCCGCTTGTGTAGTTGGAGGGACAACCTCAGGCACGTTCTCCTGGAGAACTGCATCTTGATGGAGCGGGGGAGTGGGTTCTGGTGGTGCTTCTTCATTGTCTTCGGCTGATGCAGCCGGAATTTCTGCAGTATGGACTTGAGGTCGTGGACCTTTGCGAAGCCTACAGAATGCAGACGACGCTTGTGGGGTCGGAGTGGGCTGGACCTCAAAGTCTTCTTCCTCCTGAGGGCGATCCGCCCATGACTCATCTTGTGCCATTGGCGTCAGAGGACGACCAATACTGATGAGTTCGCTTGTTTCAAGCTGAGGAAGGGCTGCATCATCTTGTACATTGTCTTGGTGACCAATGTCTTCAGCAGCTATGGGGTCGGCTGCTGGAATATCTTCAGCTTCAGGAGCCTCTGTGGGAGCAGGCTCATGAACTACCAGTCTTCTTTCTGCATTGGGGTGAAGGACAGAGAGGGGTTCAACTATCAAGGGCTCTGTGGGAGCAGCCCGAGCTTTCTTGATCTTGCGCTTCTTCTTGGTTGGGTCAGAAGGAGAGGCTGCAGAGTGTTTCCTCTTTCTAGCTTCAGCCTCTGCATTCCGTGTCTTCTTGAGCTCAGAAGCGGTTGACCGGCTCTTTGGCTTCGAGCCAGCCGTGGCGGTGGGGAAGACAATCGGAACAGCTTCTTGCCTTGGTGCCTCTGGTTCATTCACAGCAGGCTGCTTCTTCTTCTTCGCTGCCATCTTGGGGTCGATGCCAGGACGCCCAAGTGCCTTGCGCTTCTCGGCCTCATTGTAGGCCTGCACACATCGTTCTGCCAGAGACTTCATCCGCTCACGCGAGCCCTGAGCTTCAGCATGCTTCTTCAAAAAATTTTCCTTGAGCTCATGCAGCATGGTTTTGAAGCTCTTCACTTCCTGCACGCTGAGCCTGGCCATGTGCTTCTTGAACCGAGCCTTCTCATGATCAATTTTCTGCTTCAGCTCAACAATGCGCTAAGCAATGGCCAATTCTGAAGCAATTGCGCCATGGAAGGCGACGCTGAGGCCAACAGGCAGCTGCAGATCTTCGAAGCTGATGTCTGGTGAGGCAAACCATTCATCGATGAAGTTGTGGATGAAGGCGACATCAAAGAGAGGTAAATTGTTGAAGATTTCAGCTTCTTCTTTGCTTTTGATAAGCTGCTCTAGAGCGTCATCTCCCAGATCTTCATCGCTTGATAGATCAATGGCTTCGCTGCGCAGAATGGCAGCAGCAGTGAGCTCTTTGCCAGTTTGTTGCTGGGGCTCCTTTTCTTTCTGGGGCTTGGAGACGCGGGATACGTCTTCAGACTGCACACTGACTTCAGGAGGTGCAGTTTTCAATGGCTTCGCCCTTGAGATTTTTGAGCCAGGGTCTGGCTTTGAAGCTTTTGGTTTCTTTGTCTGCTTTGGCTTCGGCATAGCAGGAGCTTCGTCAGACTCAGAATCGGCTGGAGGGTCATTCATGGCAGTCCCTTGGACTAAGATGTGGGTGATCAGGCCCTCAAGATTGGCAAACGGACCGATGACATTGGGTTCCGCGTCGCGTGTGCCATCTGCCCTTGGTGCGGAGGGACCAGGGTTGAAGTCTAACCCAAATTTCTTCTTGTTTAGCTTCACTGACTGTTGGGCAAACTGAAAGTTGCGCTTGAAGTGATTGTCTTCACGACACCAGAGGAGTGACGACGGATGCGCATCATCAGGCTGTGGTCCTCGGACCATGCATGGGTAGAAGCCTTGAGAAATGGCTTCATCTCTGGTTCTGGGTAAGAGATTCTTGAAACAGATGTCCCCCCATGGTCTCTTGATGGCACTTTTCTCAGCATACTCCTCAGTGACGAAGCGGTATTTGAACCACTGTTCTGCCCAATAGCGTCGAATCCATTGGATTCGAGTCTTGCGCTGCCCATAGCTCTCTTCTGGATCTGTTTTGTACATTTCTACCAAGTCTTCAGGCAGATCCTTGGAAGTTCCCTCACGTCTCTATCTGCCCCCCTTCCTTGCTGCTGCTTCTGAAGCCATAAACTTTAACTTGAAAGGCTTCAAGACTTTCAAAGGCTTCAAAGGCTTTCTTTTTCTGGACCAACAGGAACTGGCTTCAGGAGAGTTTATGTGATGCTGTAGGAATTCTGCAAATGAATGCAGACTATGAGAACCGAAGGATTCTCCCACGGACATGTACCTGTGACAGCATTAAGGTGCGAGGGAAGGGGAAGAGGTCATATGCATTCTCAGAAGGTTTTGAAGATTAATCAGTTTTAGAAGACATTGACCTCATCGTGCGAAGACATTCACTCATAGATAAGAAGTTGGTTCCAGATTTGTACGAACCCACAGATCAGTACAAGTGAGGAATCTAACTACTTTATGAAGCACAAGTGAATATACTAGGCATGTTATGAGATGCAGCGAGAGATCTAACTAGTGTGAAGAGAAACTTCTTATGGTAGAAAGTGACAGAACCATGAGATCAAAGGGGCTGTAAAAAGAAGTTTTATTTACCACACTGGAACTGCTAGACGGAAGGGAGTTGATGCCGAGCAGTTCAGTCCTCCGTGCCCTAACTTGGCGACGGAAAACACCTATGGCGACGGCGGAGAGGATGATGTCCGCGGTCGGCGTGAGGATGGCGTTGGAGAGGTTGCGGCAGCGAAGCGCTTCGTCTCCGGCTTCGTCGAGTGCTAGCAGTGGCGCTAGGGTTCGTGCGAGGGTGGAAGAAGGAGATAATGACCGTGGTAAGTGTGAACTTATAGGCGCAGGGGCGGCACTGCGCTATTACTCAGGTGCCCTTGGCGATTCGCATTTGAGTAGTACGTGGCCATCATGCGGTATTTTGGGGGCAGTTCCACATCCCACGCACGCATGGATTGTCAGGCGGTCGTTCCTACTTCTCCGGATTTTATGTGGAGGAATGAGCATTGAAGACGGACTTTATGGTTGTCTCTATATCTTCTGCTGACTAGGACACAGTGAAGACATTCGACAGTTTCAATAGAATGCATATGACTTGGAGAGATAGAATTTGAGATAGAAAGCATGGAGAGATTAGGGTCCGATCACATTCACTTAGTTCAAAAGATTCAACCAAGAAGCCATAGCTATAAGTGAATGCTGTAGAGGACAGAACACTAGCATATATATATATATATATATATCTATACAAGCAACGTAGTGAAGATAATCATGAAGACATGTTCGAAGCCAAACCAAATGTGAAGACAACCAAATGTGAAGATATTGCAAGGTAACGCCATGAGTGAAACACTTCAAAATAGAACGTTTGGTGGTGGCGTTACCCACCGTATAGGAAGTATTAGACCCAGACACGGCGCACAATTATCGTGGCGCTCCGAAGTCAAATTCCACATTAATGTATTCACACTTAGAATGTATGTCTTCATTGAATGAAGACATACTTTACTTTGTGTGTTGCACATCTAAGTCATCAATATGCATAAGTGTTAGGATGTGTGCCTGATCACAGGACATTTGAGGATTCCAAGATATTTAGCTCACACCGTAACTTGCAAAATCTCTTCTCATCCAAGGGCTTGGTGAAGATATTCGCCAATTGCTCTTCAGTGTTGACGTGTATGATATCAATGTCTTCCTTCACAACATGATCTCTGAGAAAGTGATGACGAATTTCAATGTGCTTTGTCTTCGAGTGCTGAACTGGGTTGTTGGCAATCTTGATGGCGCTTTTGTTGTCGCAGTAAAGTGGCACTTGCTTCAGATGAATGCCATAGTCCTTGAGTGTTTGCTTCATCCAAAGAAGCTGAGCGCAGCAAGATCCAGCAGCAATGTATTCAGATTCAGCAGTGGAGAGAGATACACAGTTCTGCTTCTTTGAAGACCAACATACAAGTGATCGTCCCAGAAAATGACATGTGCCTGATGTAGACTTGCGATCAACTTTGCCACCAGCATAATCAGCATCCGAAAATACAACCAAATCAAACTCTGAGCCCTTTGGATACCATAATCCTAGAGTTGGGGTGTGATGTGACGGCGGCCCGATCTTTCGATGAGAGTGGGGATAATTATCGATTTGGTGGATTTTGACCTTGACGATCCGGCTATACCGTACCCGACGATACGCCTCGACAATCGCTAAACCAATCTCCGATGGTTATTGACCTTGCCGTAGGCACGATCAACCTGAACAACGAGGTTCAAGTTCCTGCAAGCAACCGAAGAACCGGCAAGAACAAAGGTGAATTGCAACTGAAATTGCGGATAATAAACTTAGCACACGAACTAGATGAAAAGTTGGGGTTCCACTGTGGATCTGACAAGGCGGTAGTCCTACACGTCTCGTAGATGCGAAATTGTAGCGATGGCTAAACAATACAATAAAACCTGAGTCTAAACCCTAAACTATAATATCTATTTATTAACTGCTACTTCCGGTCGAAGGCGGTATCTGTTGTCCACAAATCGGACTGCTCGAGGCCGTACGTGGCTGGTCTTCGTAGACTTTGCGGCAAGCACCTGGCGGCCTGGCCGAAAGCTCTAGGGCCCACCCACGTGGTAATGTTGGGCCATTAATCCAAGTCTCTTGTCCTGGTGCACTTCATGCATGCGTACGTGACATGCTTGGTGGATAGGACGTGTGACATGCATGCAAGAGCGTTGCTCCATTTGATCTGAACCCATATTGTCTTCATCTTTAATCTTTCCTTTATTCTCAAGTACAAGCAAATCCAAACATGAGTGTAATATTATATTCTTATTAGTTAAATCATATGTACGAAGAAGCGATAGTACCTGGCCATTAATTTGTCTCGCCCGCGCTCTAGTAATAGGACCAAGTGGAATAACTGATGTAGGAGTTGCGGCGGGTGTAACAATAGAAGAGATGTCCTCATCATCCCCCCCTTCTTGAATCGAAGTCGTCCTCGATGGTACCTCGTCGTCATCACCCAAATAAGGCTTTAGATCTGCAACATTAAATGTGGGACTAACCCGAAATTCTGCAGGTAAATCAAGCTTATATGCATTCTCGTTAATTTTTTCAAGCACTTTAAAAGGTCCATCCGCACGAGGCATTAATTTTGACTTTCGTAAATCAGGGAAACGGTCTTTTCGCAAATGCAACCATACTAAATCAACTGGTTCAAAAACAACACTTTTCCTTCCCTGACTACCAGCAAGTTTATATTTGGCATTCATGCGTTCAATATTTTTCTTAGTCATCTCATGCATTTTTAATACTAATTCAGCACGTTCTTTAGCATCAAGGTTTACCTTCTCCGAAGATGGAATAGGTAATAAATCAATTGGTGCACGAGGTATAAATCCATAAACAATCTCAAAAGGGCATAATTTTGTGGTGGAATGAACGGAACGATTATAAGCAAACTCTACATGTGGTAGACATTCTTCCCACATTTTTAAGTTCTTCTTCAAAACAGCCCTAAGCATAGTAGACAATGTACGATTAACCACTTCAGTTTGACCATCAGTTTGAGGATGACATGTAGTACTAAATAAAAGCTTAGTCCCCAATTTTTGTCCACAACACCCTCCAAAAGTGGCTAAGGAATTTTGTGTCACGATCAAAAACAATTGTATTTGGCACACCATGTAAACGAACTAGTTCGCGAAAGAACAAATCAGCAATGTGAGTAGCATCGTCACTTTTATGACAAGGTATAAAATGTGCCATCTTAGAGAATCTATCGACAACAACAAATATACTATCTCTCCCCCGTCGTGTTCTAGGCAGTCCTAATACAAAGTCCATAGATATATCTTCCCAAGGAGTGCTAGGAACAGGAAGAGGCATATATAAACCATGTGGGTTCAATCGTGACTTAGCTTTTTGGCATGTCGTGCAGCGTGCAACATATCTCTCCACATCCCTTATCATTTTTGGCCAGAAGAAATGACTAGCAAGGATGTCTTCTGTCTTCTTGATGCCAAAATGTCCCATAAGTCCTCCTCCATGCGCCTCCTGTAACAACAAAAGACGAATAGAGCTATCTGGGATGCATAGCTTGTTAGCGCGAAAAACAAATCCGTCATTAATGACGAACTTGTTCCAAGTTCTACCCTCCCTGCAATTGAGCAATATATCTTTAAAATCGACATCATTAGCGTATTGCTCTTTTATAGTTTCAAGTCCAAAAATTTTGAAGTCAAGTTGTGATAACATGGTATAGCGTCTAGACAATGCATCGGCAATAACATTCTCCTTCCCTTTCTTGTGCTTAATAACATAAGGAAAAGATTCAATAAATTCAACCCATTTTGCATGTCTACGGTTCAGTTTGCTTTGACTTCTAATATGCTTGAGTGATTCATGATCAGAATGTATAACAAACTCCTTAGGCCATAAATAATGTTGCCATGTCTCCAAAGTCCAAACTAGTGCATAAAGTTCTTTATCATATGTTGAATAATTCAGACTAGGCCCACTGAGTTTTTCACTAAAGTATGCTACTGGTTTGCCTTCTTGCAATAGAACACCACCTAAACCAATGCCTCTAGCATCACATTCTAATTCAAACATCTTATTGAAATCAGGTAATTGCAGCAAAGGGGTGTGTGTAAGCTTATCTTTAAGAATAGTGAAGGCTTCCTCTTGTGCGTCGCTCCAAACAAATGGCACATTTTTCTTTGTGAGTTCATTGAGCGGTGCTGCGATGGTGCTAAAATCCTTCACGAACCGCCGGTAGAACCCAGCAAGTCCGAGAAAACTTCGTACCTGTGTGACCGAGTTAGGGGTCGGCCAACTCTGGATCGCTTCAACCTTGGCTTTATCAACTTCAATTCCCTGCGCTGTCACAACATAGCCAAGAAAAGCGACTCGATCTGTGCAAAAAGTGCACTTCTCGATATTACCAAATAAACGTGCAGCACGCAGAGCAGAAAAAACAGCACGCAAATGGTCTAAGTGTTCCTCTAGTGACTTGCTATAAATCAAAATATCATCGAAATATACTACCACAAATCGTCCAATAAAAGCTCGCAAAACTTCATTCATTAGTCTCATGAAAGTACTAGGTGCATTAGTCAATCCAAAAGGCATAACTAACCACTCATATAAACCAAATTTAGTTTTGAAAGCAGTTTTCCATTCATCACCTAGTTTCATATGAATTTGATGGTAGCCACTACGCAAGTCCACTTTAGAAAACACAACTGAGACACTGAGTTCATCAAGCATGTCATCTAATCTAGGAATAGGATGACGATATCGAATTGTAATATTATTGATGGCTCTACAATCAACACACATACGCGAAGTACCGTCTTTTTTAGGAACAAGTAAAATTGGTACAACACATGGACTAAGGGATTCACGAATGTAACCTTTTTCAAGTAGTTCGTGAACTTGTCGCTGAATCTCCTTAGTCTCCTCTGGATTAGTCCGGTACGGCGCACGGTTGGGTAATGAGGCGCCAGGGATCAAGTCAATTTGATGTTCAATTCCTCTCATAGGTGGCAGCCCCGGTGGTACTTCCTTTGGAAAAACATCATGATACTCCAGCAAAAGGTTAGCGACAATAGGAGGCAAAGAAGAAGGCATATCCTCAAATGAAAACAAAACTTCTTTGCAAATAAGAGCATAACATTCATCAGTATGAGCATCTAACTCAAAAATTTCAGCACGTGTAGCTAAGAAAGATACACCTTTCAATTTAATTTCTTTAGATGTGCTAGGATCAGATTTGTGCAGCTTATTAAATTGTTCTAACTCATCAACAACTTTCTGATTTTCAGATTGAGTACGCTCAATATTTGTGTTTCTACTAGTGCCGGGGTTTCTGATCCACGGGCACCTATGGGACCGGCGGACCGGGTCCCTTTTGGTTCGGCGGGGGGCGGAGGTTGCGCAAAGAGCAGATCGAGGCGAAGCCCGCGGGCGGTTGGTCGTGCGAGGAGTAAATCGAGGCGAAGCACGTGAGCGATTTACCCAGGTTCGGGCCGCACGGATGCGTAAAACCCTACTCCTGCTTTGTGGATTGGTATTGATTTCTAGCTCGGGAGCGAGACGGAATTGCTGAACCCCTTTCTCTGTTGCCCCGGGCCTCCTTTTATATGCTCAAGGGGTTACCGACATAGGGCAACGGAGGGCAAAAGTGGAAAAGTGGTGATAGGCACAGCTAGGGGCAGTAGTAGGCACAGCTAGCTGCTACAGTGTTATCATACCTAACCCTGACGGCAGGGGACAAGGGCATTAAATGCCCGTCTTTGTCGCCTAGACAGCACCGGAAGGGACCGCTAGGGACGCCACCGTCTTGCCATGATGGTTGTCTTGTCAGCGCCTGCGTGCCACCGCACGCCCCTAGCTGCACAGCCTCCTGCCACGTGCGCTTGGGAGGGGCCCCGGAGCGACACGTGGGTGGATGTGCTGGAGCGCGGGCGTGGAGCGGGGGCTTGCCGCGGCAAGTGCCTTGCTGCGGCCGTCGACTTGTCGCTTCCGGGAGCTTGTCGCTCACCGGGCCTTGTCGGGGCGCGTAGCGCACTGCGGCAAGTTCCTTGGAATGCCTTGGATGGCCTTCCCGGCAAGCGCCTCTTGCCGGGGCCTTGGGACGCTTCTGGCCTTCCCGGCAAGCTCCTCTTGCCGGGGTCTTGCCTTCTTCCCGGCAAGCTCCTCTTGCCGGGGTCTTGTCTTGAATACTTTGTTCTTGAATGGTCTTCAAAGGGACCACGGAGGATCTTGGCGGTGACCTGGCAGGCCTTGCCGCGGGACGCTGCGACTGCCCATGCACGAGTTCGGGGTACTAGGGTACCCCTACTCTAGTACACCGACAGGAGCCCCCGGGCCTGGGCCAGACACGGTGCCGAGCGCTGTTGGGCCAGGCCCAAAACAGTGCACGGGCACGCGCGGCCTAGGTCACGCTGCATATCTCTCCGCTTCCGCCGCGCACGTCCAGAACGGCACGCGCCAAATGCGGCGCCGTGGATGACGTGGGCGGCGTGCACGGGGCTAAGCCCCGCGAGCATGCGTGGGGCCATGATGAAGGGGAACGGCCCACGCCCTCTTCCCCAAACGGAGGTAGGCGTGGGGGCATGGCGCATTTACTGGACGGGGCCGGTGCGCGGTTTCTGAAGCGCCCACTCTCCGAGATTACGGGGTAGGGCGAGGCCGCCCCATCCGTCGCCTCAGTTCTGCATCCCCGCCACGCGGCTCCCATGCACTTGGGATCGCGGATGGTGGGAGCGGGAACCTGGGACGTTGCGAGCAGGGGTGGCGGGTCGGCCCGCCTCCCTGCTCTTCCCGTGCCTTGATTCGCTGAGCGGGGCGGCTGGGCTCCCACTTCGCTCCTTTATAAGGAGCGGGAAGGGAGCACCGAAGCCCGCACTCTCTCGTCTCTTCCTTTCTTCAGCTTCTGCTCCCCTTTCTCCCATTCGCCATGGAGAAAGGGAATCCTGGGCCTTCATCGGTGGCGGCGAGGGTCGCCGACAGACAGCGCACCCTCCCCTCTTCCTCACTCATGGTGGCAGAGCCAGCCATAAGGGGAAGAGGGAGGGGGCGAGGTCGTGGACGAGGTCGAGGACGAGGTCGAGGCGCTCGGGGAAGAGGCGGACGGGGCGACGCGCCAGCTTCGCCCCCGCCGGCGGCTCCTCCCCCCGCGGCGGTCCATATAGGGGACAACCCTTGCGAGTTCTTCTTCAAGCTGCGTCGGGCGCCTCGTCGTCGCCTCCGGCTTCCATCTCCGTTCGCGAGCGCGATGGAGTCAGACCCGCCCGAAACTCTGAGATTACACATGAGGGGCTGTGGGATCAGCGGCACGCGAGTCCGCGTGGTGTTCCCAGCCCCCAGTGTGATGTATCTCGATCGAGGGTGGAAGACGTTCGCTCGCATCCACAGCCTGATGGAGGGGTTCACCCTCCATTTTAAGCTGGTGGAGGGCGATCTTCTTTCCGTCAAGGTCTTCGGGTGCTTCGGCACCCGGGCGAAGTGCTGCGTGGACAGCTCCTCCGATAGCGAAGGCTCCTCCTCGAGCGAGAGTGACGAGGAGGAGAGCGGCAGTGATGGTGAGGGTGGCGGGCGGCAGGATGGCGGCTCCGACTAGGTGTCGGGCGCCGTTTCATGCGGCTCCGGCGACCCCATCATCCGCGCCGCCGGCTTCTTGAACTCCTCGGGGGCGTCTCCTTGGGCGGCTGGCATAGGGAGGCCGCGGAAGGGGAAGAGGGCTGGCGACAAGGCCGTCAGGTCAGAGTACGAGGGCGTGGTGCCCTCGACAGCATGCTGACGTCCTGCCGCCCCTCCTTCGCACCCTTCTCCCGGCGTCGCCATCACCGTCCGGCCCCCGGGATGTTCTCTTGGTGTCTTCTGGCACCTGTAGCTCGCCTTGGCGCCCCTTTCCCCTTTTCGCCTCCTTGATCTACCTCCTGAAGAGAGGGACAGGAAAGGGATTACGGGCACCTTATCTTTTTAATTGTAAGCCTTCGGGCCTTAGTTGTATCTAGAACTTGTAATCCTCTCTTCATGTTTTTCATCCTCTATGGGCTGTACCTGTATGGGATGTTTTTTAATGGAAAGGGGATGTTTGCCGGGTTATTTGCCTCGCGGGTTGAACCCACGCCAAGGAACAAATCCTTGGTATCTCTCGGACAGGCATTCCATTCCTCGACAACAAGCCCCACCGCCTTCCCACGTCGCTCGACCTTCCTCACGCCTTTGACGGAGGCGGGAACGAGGTGGGTGCGGCCTCCTCGTCTCATCCCTTTGCTGTCGCGGCTACGACCAAACTTGGCCCCGGGAACGCGCTCCAGGGCCTAGAGTCGGGGGAGCACGGAAGTTTTCGGGAAGAAACGCGGTTTCACATTCCCCAGTCCATAAGAGGATGCATGATGAGGGACGAAAAACTTATCTGATTTGCAGCCCCCGGCAACTCTGGCTTGCCGAGGGTGACATCTTGGCATTCGCAGCCCCCGGCGTTCTTGCCGGGGCCCAGGTGCCTGCGCGTCCTTCTTCTCCTTTTCGTCTCCAGGTGGTCTAGCCAGGACGTGCGAGCCCTGCGAACGAAGGAAAAGCAAAGGGACGGACACTCGACCTCTAAGCTAGGGGTTAGCCGCTGTTAGGGACTATCGACCCTAACCAAGGACGAGACTCAACCTAGCATGCATGCTATAACCCCAGGGTATGCAGCGCTTCATCTCTGGTGCTCAGGGTCTGCGCCTGGCTCTGTACAAAGGATTACATGCAACAACGGCAAGACTTGTACAGAAAGGTGGTTGCCGGACGGGGTCCGACAACCGTGCCTTACGGGTAAAACTTACGAAGATGCTCGATGTTCCAGGAGTTGCTCACTGGGATGCCATCTTCGGTCTCAAGGCGGACAGCGCCAGGCCTTGTGACTCGTTTCACCCGGTAAGGGCCTTCCCACTTTGGCGTCAACTTGTTGGAATTCTTGGCCGACTGAACGCGCCGAAGAACAAGGTCGCCTTCCTCGAGACTCCTGGCATTGACTCTGCGGCTGTGGTAGCGGCGCAGAGCTTGCTGGTAGCGAGCAGCTCACACAGCAGCCTGGAGACGATCTTCCTCAAGGAGCAGCGCGTCATCTTGCCGCAGCTGCTCTTGCTCAAGCTCATCGTAAGCGAGCACTCGAGGTGACCCGTATACGAGTTCCGTGGGGGTAACTGCCTCTGCTCCATAGACTAGAGCAAAGGGTGTCTGTCCAGTGGCTCGATTTGGCGTCGTTCTGATCGACCAAAGAACCACCGGTAGCTCCTCGATCCAGTTTCCTCCGCACTTGTGCAGCCTGTCGAAAGTTCTGCTCTTGAGCCCGCGCAGCACCTCGGCGTTCGCCCTCTCCGCTTGACCGTTGCTTTTTGGGTGAGCAACAGAAGCGAAGCAGACCTTGGTGCCGAGATCTTGGACGTACTGCATGAAGGCATGGCTCGTAAATTGTGTGCCGTTGTCGGTGATTATCCGGTTAGGGATCCCGAAGCGGCAAACAATCGACCCGAAGAACTTGACGGCTGACTGTGCGGTCACCTTCCTCACTGGTTCCACTTCCGGCCACTTTGTGAACTTGTCGATTGCGACGTACAAGTACTCAAAGCCCCCGACAGCTCGGGGGAAGGGGCCGAGGATGTCGAGCCCCCAGACCGAAAATGGCCAGGATAAAGGGATCGTCTGGAGAGCTTGAGCTGGCTGGTGTATCTGCTTGGAATGGAACTGGCACGCTTCACACTTGGTTACTTGTGCAGTTGCATCCTGGAGGGCTGTTGGCCAGAAGAATCCTTGCCGGAATGCTTTGCCGACAAGTGCTCTCGCGCCATGTGGTGGCCACATATGCCTCCGTGTATCTCTGCCAACAGCTCTTGTCCGTCTTCCCGGGGAATACACCTCAATTTCACACCGTTGAGTCTTCTTCTGTACAGTGTCTTGTCGACGAACTGGTACATACTTGACTGCCGGGCTACTCTTTCGGCTTCTTCTTGCTCTTCGGGAAGTTCTCCTGTCTGAAGGAAACGGACAATCTGCTGCGCCCACGTTGGAGCCTGTGGCTCGACAACAAGGACTAAAGGCAACTCTGCTGCCGTGGGAACATCCGCTTCTACGGCGAGAAGCTGTGTCTCTGCCGGAGCTTGACGTTCCGCGACAAGCTTGCCGGGAGCTTCAGCTTCAACGGAACAAACCCTAGGGTTTGCCGGAGCATCTGGCTCCCCGGCGCTCTTGGCGTTGATCTTGGAGATTGCTGCGGGAATATCCGCTTCTACGGCGATAAGCTGTGTCTCTGCCGGAGCGTGACATTCCGCGACAAGCTTGCCGGGAGCTTTTGCTTCAACGGAACAAGTCCTAGGACTTGCCGGAGCAGACTGCTCCTCAGCGCCTTCGGTGTTGATCTTGGGGACCTTCTTGGCGGCGGCTTCGGGAAGCCCTGCCGGCAGGTAGTCACCAGGAATCAACTTCCTCTTCTTGCTTTGTCCAGTTGACGGTGTTACGGACGGTTGAGTCAGCTTGAGCACAAAGGTCCCTGGTTCCACAGGTAGCTTAAGTGCGGCGCACTTTGACAGGCCATCAGCAAGGGCGTTCTGAGATCTCGGAACGTGCTCCATTTGTAGGCCGTCAAAGCGCTCTTCAAGCTTTCTCACTTCGTCGACGTAAGCCTCCATCAACGGACTCTGATAATTCTTGTTTACTTGGCGGACGACAAGCTGTGAGTCACCCTTGACAATGAGCTTCTTGATCCCAAGGTCTGCCGCGATCCTGAGACCGGCAAGCAATCCCTCATACTCTGCAGTATTGTTTGTTGCTTGCTCCTTGGGAAAGTGCATCTGGACTATGTACTTGAGGTGCTCTCCGGTGGGCGCGATAAGCAGCACACCAGCGCCGGCGCCTTGCAGCAAAAAGGCACCATCAAAGTACATCAGCCACTCTTTGCTCGCTTCTTTGTCGGGGATGCTCGTCTCCGGAATTTCTTCGTCCGGAGTTGGCGTCCATTCCGCTATGAATTCTGCCAATGCTCTGCTCTGGATAGTTGAAGTGCTTTCAAATTTGAGACCAAAGCTTGACAGTTCCAGTGCCCACTCAGCAATCCTGCCTGTCGCTTCTGGATTCTGCAGTATCCTTTTCAGCGGAAAGCGAGTGACCACTGTGACCTCATGTGCTTGGAAGTAATGGCGCAGCTTTCTCGAGGCCATGAGAAGGCCGAAAAGCAGTTTCTGCACACCAGAGTACCTTGACCTAGCCCCCTGCAAGAGGGAACTGACAAAGTAAACTGGGCGCTGCACCATTTCCTTCCGTCTCCCCTCGTGTATCAGCGCGGGTTCATCTTTGTTGGGACCAGAGCTTGTCGTGGAAGCCCCTTGCTTGTCGCTGGATGCGCTTGCCGCGGTTGCTGGCTCATCATCCGCCTCCCTCTCTGCCACTAGCGCAGCACTAACCACTTGATTGGTTGCTGCTATGTACAGCAGCAACTTCTCTTGCGGTTTAGGTGCGACAAGTATTGGAGGGGAGGACAGGTATCTCTTCAGGTCTTGCAGTGCAGCCTCCGCTTCCGGAGTCCATTTCATTGGACCTGCCTTTTTCAATGATTTGAAAAATGGCAGGGCGCGCTCAGCAGACCGAGAGATGAACCTGCTGAGAGCAGCCACGCAACCGGCAAGTTTCTGTACATCCTTGACGCGCTTCGGTGCTTCAATCTGCTCAATGGCCTTGATCTTGTCGGGATTGGCTTCAATCCCCCGCTGAGACACGAAGAACCCGAGAAGCTTGCCGGAGGGAACTCCAAACACACACTTCTCTGGGTTGAGCTTGAGGCTGATCTTGCGCAGATTTGCAAAAGTCTCGTCCAAGTCTTGGATCAGGGTTGCTCTGTCCTTGCTCTTGACCACTATATCATCCATGTAGGCTTCCACATTTCTGTGTATTTGTGGCTCAAGAGCAAAATGGACTACTCTTGCAAATGTCGAACCAGCATTCTTTAATCCGAAAGGCATCCGTACGAAACAGTACGTGCCACATGGAGTAATAAATGCGGCCTTCTCTTCATCCTCCTCTGCCATGAAGATCTGATGATACCCGGAGTATGCATCAAGAAATGAAGGCAAATCACATCCAGCTCTGGAGTCAACAATCTGGTCAATGCGCGGCAAAGGAAATGGGTCCTTGGGACAAGCTTTGTTAACATCGGTGAAATCGATGCAAAGCCTCCATTTCCCGTTTGCCTTGCGCATGACTACAGGATTGGCTAACCACGTGGGATGGAGCACTCCTCTGACAAGGCCTGCTGCTTCCAGTTTCTTGATTTCCTCCGCAATGAATTCTTGGCGCTCCACCGCCTGCTTCCGGACTTTCTGCTTGACGGGCCGCGCATGAGGACAAACGGCAAGGTGGTGCTCAATCACTTTCCTGGGAACACCGGGGATGTCAGACGGTTGCCATGCAAACACATCGACATTCGCCCGCAGGAAAGCAACGAGCACGCCTTCCTATTTAGGATCAAGCGCGGCACTGATGGTGAAGGTACCACCAGTGCCATCCTCCTTGGCGGACACCTTCTTCGTCTCTGGCGGAGCTGCCATTGTCTTCTTGTGCTTGCCGGTGGAGCTCGATGGTGCGTCCTCGACGGTAGCGCAGCACTCCGAAGAGGCGCGCTTGCCGGAGTGGGCATCAGAGCTTTTGCCGGACTTGGTCTTCTTGCCGGTGGAGCTTGATGGTGCGTCCTCGACGGCAGCGCAGCACTCCGAAGAGGTGCGCTTGCCGGAGTGGGCATCAGAGCTCTTGCCGGACTTGGTCTTCTTGCCGGTGGAGCTCGATGGTGCGTCCTCGACGGCAGTGCAGCACTCCGAAGAGGTGCGCTTGCCGGAGTAGGCACCAAAACTCTTGCCGGACTTGGTCTTCTTGCCGGTGGAGCTCGATGGTGCGTCCTCGACGGCAGCGCAGCACTCCGAAGAGGTGCGCTTGCCGGAGTAGGCACCAGAACTCTTGCCGGACTTGGTCTTCTTGGTCCCGGGAGCTTCAGTGGCAAGTGGATCGCGGTCTGCCGTGGCTGCTGCTTCCCGGTAGATCTTGTCGGCACAGATAAGAGCGTCCTTCTTGTCGCCAGGGACAAAAATGACGCTTATCGGGCCTGGCATCTTCAGCACGTTATACGCGTAGTGAGAGGCCGCCATGAACTTGGCGAGCGCTGGACGGCCAAGTATCCCATTGTAAGGCAACGGGATATCGGCAACGTCGAACGTGACCCTCTCAGTCCTGAAGTTTAACTCGCTGCCAAATGTTACCGGCAGCGTGACCTTCCCCTTCGGCTTGCTCCTTCCCGGGTTGATTCCTTGGAATGTGCCGGTCTCTTCGAGCTCGCTGTCAGGGATCTGGAGTTTTCGGAGTACATCGGAGGAGATCAGGTTTAAGCCGGCCCTGCCGTCAACTAGCATCTTGGTGACTTTGAGGTTGCGGATAGTTGGCGAAACCAACATCGGCAGGCACCCGACCGCAGTTGTGCGATCAGGGTGGTCCTCAATGTCAAAGATGATAGGCGTGCTGGACCACTTCAGAAGCTTGCGCGATTCGATGGGTGGTTCTGCTGCATTGACTTCCCGCACCCACTGTTTGAGTTGGCGGTGCGAGGTATGCAGAGAAGCACCACCGTCAACGCACAAGACCTCTGTGGCTTTCTGAAACTCCTGCTCACTGGTCTCAACGTCATCCATGTCTTCATCCTCATCGTCGTCTTCATCCTTGTCGCGACCGCGGGGAGGTCTGTCTCCTTGCCGCTGCTTGGCCTTGCCGCGGCGTTCTCCCTGGGCGGTGCGCTTCTGGCCGGATTTCTCGGCACGCCCTTGGGCTCTCTCCTTGTCACGCCGCTCGTACTCAGCCCTCTGTTGCTGGACAAGCTGCTCGACCTTCTTGCAGCTCTGGAGGTCATGGCCCTTGGTGCGGTGAATCTTGCAGTATTGCTTGTCGGAGCCGTCCTGCTTGTCGGCGGCGGCCACGGCTTGGCAGTTGGTGCATGCGGCAACTTCCTTGCCGGAGCTACCGACTGTAGCCTTCTTGGCGCCACCCTCGCTGCCGGACTGCTCAACGACCAGCACCTCGTTGTTCTGCTTCTTCCTATTGTTGCGCCGCCGGCTTCTCTTTGCCGGGGCGGCATCCTCACTGTCAGATCCTCCTGCTCCAGTGCTTTCTCCGGGGAATTTCCTCCCCTCCTCAGCGCGTGCACACTTGTCGGCTAGGGCATAAAGCTCGCTGACGTCCCGAATCTTGCACATCGCCAACTCCTCCCGCATCCTGCGGTTACGCACGTTCTCATGGAACGCGCTGATTACCGCGGCAGGGTGGATATTTGGGATGTTGTGGTGTACACGGCTGAACCTCTGGATGTACTGGTGTAGGGGCTCTCCTTCCTTCTGGACGAGCAGATGAAGATCGCTCTCTTGGCCATGAGGTTTGTGGCCGCCCGTGAAGGCGGCAACAAACTGATGGCACAGGTCAGCCCAGGAGGATACGGAGTTGTCCGGCAAGTGCATGAGCCAGGACCTGACGTTGGGCTTAAGCACCAGCGGGAAGTAGTTGGCAAGGATCTTGTCGTCCCGTCCCCCAGCAGCCTGCACCGCGATGGTGTAGATGCTGAGGAACTCCGACGGATGCAACTTGCCGTCGTACTTCTCTGGTACGTCGGGCTTGAAGTTCTTCGTACTGGGCCACTGGACTTGCCGCAGCTCATGAGTGAACGCAGGGCAACCTACCGGGTACGGCAAGTCGCCTGGTTCCCCTGGCGCATGCATGTCAACAGAGGGCCCAGCGCGCTGGTCTGACTGACGTCGCGCTTCTCTCCGGCGCTCGATGCGAGTACAGGCGTCTTCCTGCTGCCGTTCTTGGAGAACTTGGCGCTGATCGCGACGAGCTCGGGGATCAGACGACGCGGTGGAGTCGCTGTCGAGGTGGATCCGGCGAGTCGGTGATCTTGGCCTTCGGGGTGGGGAGTGCACAGTAGTTGCACCCCCACCAGTCTTGTCTCCACCGGTTCGCGCCTGGCTGACTCGCTGCGGCTGCAACGTGCTCGGCTGCCGAGGAGTGTCGCCGTTGGCGAAGCCGATGAGACTCTGGATAGTGGCCCTCCAGTCGTCGATCTTGTCTGCCGCTGGAGGGTAGTCTAGGAGCAGCTGAGCTCGCGCCAGAGCTTCTGCTGCAGTGGCGGGCGGCGGTAGCGAACGGTGTGAGGAGCGGGATAAGCTCGGACTTCTAACTATGTTAGAAGGAGCAGTATCTCGTCCAGGCGACCGCGTCTCGCTCGCGCCGTCTTGTTGACGCGCATGGTGGTCCTGGGCGCTCCGGGATCCACCAGCTCGATCTTGATCCAGCGAGCGCATGGTACCGTGAGTACCATGACGCTGCCGGTCCCGCGCCTCCTGAGATGGGCGGGGTGCATGCACGGACGCTGAGGTCTTGGAGTGTGCCCGGTCGTTGTGGGAGCCGGCCACACTACCGATGGGCAGCGCAGCCTTGCCCTGGGACCTAGCAGCACCGTGAGTTCCCTCGTCGATGCGTGCCCTTCCGCCGGCGCCTGCCTCACCATCCGTTTGCTCCGGCGGTGGGTGGCTCGGCGCGGACGGAGCAGCTGCCTCCGAAACCTTCTTCTTCGGCGGCATGTTGATGAAGATGGCGAAGATCGATGAAGAAGATGAAGATCTGGCTCGCGAGAACGCCGGATCTGATTCACACAACTTCGACGCCCCCTACCTGGCGCGCCAGAGATGCCGGGGTTTCTGATCCACGGGCACCTATGGGACCGGCGGACCGGGTCCCTTTTGGTTCGGCGGGGGGCGGAGGTTGCGCAAAGAGCAGATCGAGGCGAAGCCCGCGGGCGGTTGGTCGTGCGAGGAGTAAATTGAGGCAAAGCACGCGAGCGATTTACCCAGGTTCGGGCCGCACGGATGCGTAAAACCCTACTCCTGCTTTGTGGATTGGTATTGATTTCTAGCTCGGGAGCGAGACCGAGCGCGAGTGTGTGGAATTGCTGAACCCCTTTCTCTGTTGCCCCGGGCCTCCTTTTATATGCTCAAGGGGTTACCGACATAGGGCAACGGAGGGCAAAAGTGGAAAAGTGGTGATAGGCACAGCTAGGGGCAGTAGTAGGCATAGCTAGCTGCTACAGTGTTATCATACCTAACCCTGACGGCAGGGGACAAGGGCATTAAATGCCCGTCTGTGTCGCCTAGACAGCACCGGAAGGGACCGCTAGGGACGCCACCGTCTTGCCACGACGGTTGTCTTGTCAGCGCCTGCGTGCCACCGCACGCCCCTAGCTGCACAGCCTCCTGCCACGTGCGCTTGGGAGGGGCCCCGGAGCGACACGTGGGTGGATGTGCTGGAGCGCGGGCGTGGAGCGGGGGCTTGCCGCGGCAAGTGCCTTGCCGCGGCCGTCGACTTGTCGCTTCCGGGAGCTTGTCGCTCACCGGGCCTTGTCGGGGCGCGTAGCGCGCCGCGGCAAGTTCCTTGGAATGCCTTGGATGGCCTTCCCGGCAAGCGCCTCTTGCCGGGGCCTTGGGACGCTTCTGGCCTTCCCGGCAAGCTCCTCTTGCCGGGGTCTTGCCTTCTTCCCGGCAAGCTCCTCTTGCCGGGGTCTTGTCTTGAATACTTTGTTCTTGAATGGTCTTCAAAGGGACCACGGAGGATCTTGGCGGTGACCTGGCAGGCCTTGCCGCGGGACGCTGCGACTGCCCGTGCACGAGTTTGGGGTACTAGGGTACCCCTACTCTAGTACACTGACAACTATCCCTAGCAAGATCATCTTTTAAAATTTGCTCAGGAGACATAGGGTGTAGAATGATTTTCTTTCCTTTATGTGTGAGAGTGTACTGATTAGTTCTACCATCATGTAAACATTGTTTATCATATTGCCATGGCCTTCCTAGTAACATAGAACAAGCTTGCATAGGCACAATATCGCAATCAATAGTGTCATGGTATGAACCTAAAGAAAAAGGAACTCTCACCATGCGTGTTACCTTTACCTTTCCACCATCATTAAACCATTGAATGTAGTATGGTTGTGGATGTTGTCATGAAGGTAGGGAGAGCTTCTCCACCATGTCAATGCTTGCTAAATTGTTACAACTCCATCCATCAATGATTATGCGAACGGAACGCTCCTTGACGACTCCTTTGATGTGGAAGAGGTTGTGACGTTGATCCTTCTTTGCTTTGACAATCTGAGCACTAAGTACATGATGTGATATAAGACTCATGTACTTATCGGCGTCGTCAGCGGTCACATGTTCTTCCTCTTGCTCCGGTCTTGTGTCATCGTCTTCATGTGTAGCAAGCAAGGCATATGTGTCTTCATCAAAATCACTAGCAGAGTCGTACTCGCCGTCTTCACGAATGATCAATACACGCTTATTAGGACACTCCTTCATGACATGGCCAAATCCCTTGCAAGTGTGGCATTGGATATCCTTTGTTCTTTTGGAGGAAGCGGACGATGACGATGAACTTTTTGTTGGAATTTGTGTAGTACTTTTCAGTGGTGCCGAAGTGCGTGATGCTGAAGTTGATGAAGAAGGCCCCAGTCGAGAGGTTGCAGGTGCTGTTGTAGAGGTGCGAGTGGACGGGGCAGCAGGAGTGCGCGACGCCCATGTGGAAGTACGACCTGCAGAAAAATTAGGACGCAGTCTGGAACGACCCTGCACTTCATGTTCAGCATGTATAGAAAGATGGAATAAACGGGTCATTGAATGATAATCTTTATAAGCAAGTATGTCATAAATTTCTCTATTCAATCCACCCAAGAACCTAGCCATAGCGGCTTCCTCAGTCTCAACTAAACCACAACGTAACATGCCCATTTGCAATTCTTGATAATAGTCTTCCACAGATTTAGATCCTTGGTTCAAGCGTTGTAGTTTATTTAGCAAGTCACGTTCATAATATCCAGGAACAAAACAGTGACGCATTACTAATTTCAAAGCTTCCCAAGTGGCAGGAATATTATTAGGATGTTTACGACAATGTGCTCTCCACCAAACAAAAGCAAAATCACTAAACTCACTAGTTGCAGCCCTAACTCTTTTATCATCAGGAAAATCATGGCAAGCAAATTTGTGATCAACTAGTAATTCCCAGTCAAGATAAACATCTGGATCATATTTCCCATCAAAAGGAGGCATGACAAATTTAATTCTACCCAAAGAATCGTCATGGCCACGTACCTGAGGACGCTGGTGTCGTCCCATACCTTGTTGATTATTGCGTAGTCGACGATGATCACGTTCATTGTTATCATTAACTGCATCAGGATCCTCAGAATCACCATCATAGTTGTCATCTTGGATGTCATCGGCTATCGAGTTGGCGTTGCGAGGACGGGGCTGGTCGACGGCATCGGTGTATGAAAGAGGGTGCCCCGGGTCTCCTGGGAGGACCCGACGAGCTCGTTGCAGACCTGTGTTGGTGGCTGGAAGATGCGGAGCGGAAGTGGAGGCGGCACCTAGACGGGCATCCTGGGCATCAAGACGTTTCATAATAGATGCAAGTGTTTGGGTGAACGTCTCATTGCTATCCTCGATCGACTTGAGACGCTTATCAAGTGCGCCCTCGAACGATGTGAACCGCTCGGTGTATGCATGCACATCCTCCTCAAGGCGTGCCACTGTGGCTTTCATGTTGTCTTCGTCACCTGCCATGGTTAGGACGGAACAAGAACAAAATCACAAGTATATTGCTCCTACAGTAACTATAGTGAGGCGGTGGAAAATGTCTCTCAACTCTTGAGCAATTACCAAGCTCTTACCAGTTCTTACCGTGCTGCAGTGGTTGTCGGCCGTTGGCGATGTCAAAAGTGATCAAAAGATTGATATAGCGATTACCAAGGGACCGAACAAGATACGATATAGGAAGTGGAGCTTGGTGAAGGTTTCCTCAACTCACAATATGTGGCACAATTAAGCAAAAAGTAATGCAAGCTGAATAATTGCTCAAACTCCTAACTAGTGCTGGCGGTCGACTAGTAAGAGAGAAAACAATCTAGCCTAGATACTGAGTCACGTGAGTGGGAACCGATGAAAAATTTGAGACAACTCTAATTATCTAGATATAAGTGAGGTGTAAACGTAGCGTATGGCGACCAAGAGCGACAAAAGAAAATGTCCAACAAGTATCACGTGTATAGCAGAGGAACAATTCTGAATGTCAAAAGAGATTGCACCAAAAGTGCTAGCCGGCCTGAAAGTTGCAACCTTTTTTTTCTTTTTTTTTCGTCTTTTTTGTCTTTTCTTTTTTTCTTTTGCTTCACTTTTTTTTCTTTTTCAAGCCGGTTACTAGCAGAAATTACGTACACCAAGATGAGGCTAAGAGAAATTAAATGCCAGTGTTGTAACTTGTGCTAATTGAGCTGCATGCAAAAGCTAACAACGACGCAAGGTGACAAATATTGGTACACTGGATGTATGGTGTATTGCGCGTGGAGGCAGACACAAGAGAGGAGTTGTCTGATGACCTGCGTGTGTGTGTATAGCGCGTGGATGGACAGACGCCCGCTGGCTGATGTCTGGGCGATTGCGCGAGATTAGACCGCTGTGTGTGTACGCGCAGAAAACAGCGGACAACAAATGATTTTTTGTAAACAGACGCGACTTCGGATTGCACGCAAGGATAGGCAAAACTATAAACAATCCGATGCAAACTTGCTTTGATTTTTTTTTAAGAAAGTTGTGGCGGAAAATATGGTGGACAAAAACAAGGTTAGATCTAGTAGACAAATTTTCTCTCAAACTAATCTAAACCAGCACGAATTCTAGGATGTATGCAACCAAAAATTCAACTACGCAAATACTAGATGCAAAATTTGCTAAAGGCTAAAAAGGTAGGTGTAATGCATGAACTAATCTAATTTTTTTTGGGCTTTTTCGTGGGTTTATAGGACAGAAAAATAAACTAAACTACAAAAACTGTAAATCTCTCACCGATGAACCTGAAAACTGATACCACTTGATGTGACGGCGGCCCGATCTTTCGATGAGAGTGGGGATAATTATCGATTTGGTGGATTTTGACCTTGACGATCCGGCTATACCGTACCCGACGATACGCCTCGACAATCGCTAAACCAATCTCCGATGGTTATTGACCTTGCCGTAGGCACGATCAACCTGAACAACGAGGTTCAAGTTCCTGCAAGCAACCGAAGAACCGGCAAGAACAAAGGTGAATTGCAACTGAAATTGCGGATAATAAACTGAGCACACGAACTAGATGAAAAGTTGGGGTTCCACTGTGGATCTGACAAGGCGGTAGTCCTACACGTCTCGTAGATGCAAAATTGTAGCGATGGCTAAACAATACAATAAAACCCGAGTCTAAACCCTAAACTATAATAGCTATTTATTAACTGCTGCTTCCGGTCGAAGGCGGTATCTGTTGTCCACAAATCGGACTGCTCGAGGCCGTACGTGGCTGGTCTTCGTAGACTTTGCGGCAAGCACCTGGTGGCCTGGCCGAAAGCTCTAGGGCCCACCCACGTGGTAATGTTGGGCCATTAATCCAAGTCTCTTGTCCTGGTGCACTTCATGCATGCGTACGTGACATGCTTGGTGGATAGGACGTGTGACATGCATGCAAGAGCGTTGCTCCATTTGATCTGAACCCATATTGTCTTCATCTTTAATCTTTCCTTTATTCTCAAGTACAAGCAAATCCAAACATGAGTGTAATATTATATTCTTATTAGTTAAATCATATGTACGAAGAAGCGATAGTACCTGGCCATTAATTTTTCTCGCCCGCGCTCTAGTAATAGGATCAAGTGGAATAACTGATGTAGGAGTTGCGGCGGGTGTAACAATAGAAGAGATGTCCTCATCAGGGTGTGAGCCAAATATCGAAGAATTCGCTTCACAGCTAAGTGATGCGACTCCTTTGGTGCCGCTTGAAATCGAGCACACATGCAAACACTAAGCATAATATCTGGCCTAGATGCACATAAATAAAGCAAAGAACCAATCATGGAACGGTATACCTTTTGATCGAACTCTTTACCATTGTCGTCAGGACCTAGATGATGTTTGGCTGGCATTGGTGTTGTGAATCCTTTGCAGTCTTGCATACCGAACTTCTTCAGGCAATCTTTGAGATACTTCTCTTGAGATATGAAGATGCCATTGCGTTGTTGTCGTATTTGAAGACAAAGGAAGAACTTCAGTTCCCCCATCATGGACATATGATATTGCTCTTGCATCATATATCCAAACTCTTCACTGTACTTCTGATTGGTGCATCCGAAGATAATGTCATCCACATATATTTGGCACACAAACAGTTCACCATCATATGTCTTCGTGAAAAGAGTGGGATCCAGGGAACCAGGTATGAAGCCTTTGCTCTTCAGGAAGTATTTGAGTGTGTCATACCAGGCCCTAGGGGCTTGTTTGAGGCCATATAGCGCCTTGTTGATCTTGTATACCATGTCAGGATGTTTTGGATTTTCAAAGCCAGGCGGTTGTGCAACATACACTTCTTCTTCAATCTTGCCATTGAGAAAGGCACTTTTCACATCCATTTGATATAGAAGTATGTTATGATGATTCGCATAGGCCAGCAGTATGCATATAGCTTCAAGCCTTGCCACAGGAGCAAATGTTTCATCGAAGTCAATGCCCTCCACTTGAGTATATCCTTGAGCAACAAGACGTGCTTTGTTTCTGACAACTTGACCATGCTCATCTTGCTTGTTGCGGTATATCCATTTGGTGCCTATTATGTTGTGCTTCCTTGGATCAGGACGCTTAACTAGTTCCCATACATTATTCAGCTCAAACTATTGAAGCTCTTCTTGCATAGCTTGAATCCATTCAGGTTCCATGAAGGCCTCTTCAACTTTCTTGGGTTCTGATATTGATACGAATGCGAAGTGCCCACAGAAATTTCCTAGCTGAGTTGCCCTTGAACGAGTGAGTGGACCAGGTGCATTGATGCTGTCAATTATTCTGTCAATCTGCACTTCATTGGCAACACGAGGATGTACAGGGCGAAGACTTTGCTCTTGCTGATCTGCGTTGTTGTTGGGAGGAATGTCTTCAGGCTGAGCATTGTCTTCATGTTGATCAGGTGCTGAGATGATAAGTTCTTCTTCACGATGAGCTTCAGAAGGTATAATCTCTCCAGTTCCCATAAGCTTGATTGATTCACTAGCTGGAACTTCATCTAGCACATTTGGCAGTTGCTCTCTTTGTGAACCATTTGTCTCATCAAACCGCACATCCACTGTTTCAACCACTTTGTAATGGAAGAGATTGAAGACTCTGTAGGAGTGTGAATCCTTTCCATATCCTAGCATAAAGCCCTCATGTGCTTTTGGTGCAAACTTTGAGGTGTGGTGTGGGTCCTTGATCCAGCACCTTGCGCCAAATACTCTGAAGTAACTGACATTTGGCTTCTTGCCAGTTAGGAGTTCATAAGATGTCTTGTTCAGAAGCTTGTGAAGATAAACACGATTGATTGTATGGCATGCAGTGTCAATGGCTTCTGTCCAGAATTTTCTTGGAGTCTTGTATTCATCTAGCATTGTTCTGGCCATCTCAATGAGTGTTCTGTTCTTGCGTTCGACGACGCCATTCTGCTGTGGCGTGTACGGAGCTGAGAATTCATGTGTGATGCCCAAGGTATGAAGATATGTATCAAGGCCAGTGTTCTTGAATTCAGTGCCATTGTCACTTCTAATGTGCTTTATCTTGGCGCCAAAATTGTTCATTACTCGATTGGCGAAGCGTCTGAAGACATCCTGCACTTCAGTCTTGTAAAGGATTATGTGCACCCAAGTATATCTAGAGTAATCATCAACAATCACGAAGCCATAGAGGCAAGCAGTGGTAGTAAAAGTTGAGTAGTGAGTGGGACCGAAAAGATCCATGTGGAGCAGTTCGAAGGGTTGAGTAGTAGTCATGATTGTCTTCAAAGGATGCTTTGCCCTTGTCATCTTCCCTGCTTCACAGGCACCGCATAAGTGATCTTTCTTGAACTTGACGCCCTCGATGCCTATGACATGCTTCTTCTTCGCAAGGGTGTGGAGGTTCCTCATGCCAGCATGCCCAAGCCTTCGATGCCAAAGCCAGCATTCTGAAGCTTTTGCAAGAAGACATACTGCAAGTTGTGGCCCTGCTGAGAAATCTACCACGTACAGATCATCTTTTCGATACCCTTCAAACACTAGAGACTTGTCAGATTCCATTAGTACTAGGCAACGATATTTTCCAAACATTACGATCATATTCAAATCGCAAAGCATTGAGACAGACATTAAGTTGAAGCCAAGGGATTCAACAAGCATGACTTTATCCATGTGTTGATCCTTTGAGATTGCAACTCTACCTAGGCCCAATACCTTACTTTTACCAGTGTCAGCAAATGTGATGTGGCTCTTGTCGGATGGATGTAATGTTGAGTCCATAAGAAGGCTTCTTTTGCCAGTCATGTGATTTGTACACCCACTGTCAATAATCCATTCTGAAGACTTTGAAGTCGCTGGTGTCGTACCCTACAGTGCAGTTAGGGGGATAGGCTTCACGAAGAGAATTGTGAAGCATAAACATTTGACGGACCAGTGGGTTATGAAAACTTAGATCCAGATTAGGACTAATAGGGAGAGTAGCATGCGATTCAGGAACGAAGTACATAATGATGCCATTCGGGCATTTTATCTTGTGCCCTACAAGATTTTTAAGGTCCCCAGCAATAGCATCAGAAGATTTTGTTTTTCTGCTGGAGACCTTTCCCTGCAAAAGAGAGTTAAGCTTTCTTAACCACCCACATCTTCAAGGGTGGCTTAGAAGCAATAAGTCTAAGTGCAGCATCTGAGAATTTTGGCTTTGAAGCCTTAGCAAACAGTCCAGCAGGTGGACAATAGTACTCATAGGAATAGGCAGAATAATTTTTGGTCATATGAACATGACGATTCGAAGAACCACTCTCATATTCATATGCCTGAGTATGGTTTCCCTGCAAAACATTTGCATTAGTGTGACTCAGGTGAGTCCTCTATTTGTATGAAGCCTTTGGACCATATGAAGCCTTTGGTCTGAGGTTTGTCTTCTTCAAGTGAGGTGTCATGAAGACATTCACAGGAAGATTTTCCAGACATTTTTCGGAACCCAGATCTTCTTCATAGGCGGTCCATTCCTGCAGTTAGTACCAATGTACTTGGCAAACACTTCACCATTCTGATTCTTAAACAGTTTATAGTTTGCATCAAAGGATTCATCAATGATAATGGGGTTAGCACAAGTGAAGCCAGATAAATTGGATGGATCTGCTGAAAGTTCCTTTGCAGCAACCCATGTGGTTTTGGGGTACTGCTCAGGTTTCCAGTAAGAGCCATCTGCATTTATTTTCCTCACAAACCCAACACCCTCTTTCCTAGGATTTCGGTTCAGAATCTGCTTCTTGAGGACATCACATAATGTCTGATGTCCTTTAAGACTTTTGTACATCCCTGTTTCAAGCAATGTCTTCAACCTAGCATTCTCATCAACAATAGCAGTGGTATCCTCAGCAGAGGGGTTAGTTACCACATCAACAGTTGAAGATATTGGAACAGCAGTAGCAGTGGAACATTCAGCAACAGAAGTAGCATTATCATGCTCAATGCATTTAGGACATGGTGGTTCAAATCCTTCCTGAGCGGGACTGATCTGTTCGGCGCGAAGTGACTCGTTTTCCTTTTGAAGATCTTCATGAGCCACTCTCAATTTCTCAAGTTCTTGCTTCCTTTGAAGATAATCATAGGAAAGCTTTTCATGAGTTGTTGAGAGAGTATCAAGACGATCTTCAAGTTCCTGATACTTAACGTGAAGGTTTTTTATGTCTTCAATTAAGGATTCAGATCGAGTCATTTCAGCACCCAACAGATCATCGCTTCTGTCTAACAGTTTTTGAGTATGTTCCATAGCTTTCTGTTGTTCAGTTGAAATTTTAGCAAGTGTTTTGTAGCTGGGTTTTGAATCACAGTCAGAGTCATCGTCACTAGATGTTTGATAGCGAGTAGTGCGTGTGTTTACCTTGGCACCGCGTGCCATGAAGCAGTAGGTAGGAGTGGAGTCGTTCTTGTCATTTGCGTCGGTGTCGGTGATGCAGTCATTGTCTTCAGTGTTGAAGATGGACTTGGCGACGTATGCTGTAGCCAGACTCGCAATGCCAGAATCAGACTCCTCCTCAGACTCCACCTCTGCCTCCTCAGATGTGGACTCCTCCTCTGAATCCATCTCCTTGCCAACAAACGCACGTGCCTTGCCAGATGAGCTCTTCTTGTGTGATGAAGACTTTGAGGAAGACTTGGAAGAAGACTTTGAGTATTTCTTCTTCTTCTTGTCGTTAGAATCATATTCCTTGCTCTTCTTCTTCCTTCTGTTCTCATTGTCCCACTGTGGACACTCAGAGATGAAGTGTCCAGTTTTCTTGCACTTGTGACATATTTTCTTCTTGTAGTCATGAGCAGAAGCTTCATCATTCCTTGAGCTTGATCATGAAGATTTTCTGAAGCCTTTCTTCTTGGTGAATTTTTGGAACTTCTTCACTAGCATTGCAAGTTCCCTTCCAATGTCTTCAGGATCATCAGAACTGCTGTCAGATTCTTCTTCAGATGAGGACACAGCTTTTGCCTTCAAGGCACGAGTTCGCCCATAGTTTGGACCGTAGATATCTCTTTTCTCAGAAAGCTGAAACTCATGTGTGTTGAGCCTCTCAAGTATGTCAGATGGATCGAGTGTCTTGAAATCAGGACGTTCTTGAATCATCAGGGCTAGGATGTCAAACGAACTATCAAGTGATCTCAGCAGCGTCTTGACGATTTCATGTTTGGTGATCTCAGTGGCGCCGAGGGCTTGAAGCTCGTTTGTGATGTCAGTGAGTCGATCAAATGTGTGCTGGACATTCTCATTGTCATTTCGCTTGAAGCGGTTGAAGAGGTTGCGAAGAACACTGATTCTTTGATCTCTCTGGGTTGAGACGCCTTCATTGACCTTGGAGAGCCAGTCCCAGACCAGCTTGGATGTCTTCAAGGAACTCACACGGCCATACTGTCCTTTTGTCAGATGGCCACAAATGATATTTTTGGCAGTAGAGTCCAGTTGAGTGAACTTCTTGACATCAGCAGCAGTGACACCTTCTCTAGCCTTGGGAACGCCGTTCTCGACGACATACCATAGGTCGACGTCAATGGCTTCAAGATGCATGCGCATCTTATTCTTCCAGTAGGGATATTCAGTTCCATCGAAGACGGGGCACGCATCGGAGACTTTGATTATCCCTGCAGTCGACATAGCTAAAAATCCAGGTGGTTAAACTGAATCACACAGAACAAGGGAGCACCTTGCTCTGATACCAATTGAAAGTGCGTTATATCGACTAGAGGGGGGGTGAATAGGCGATTTTTATGGAAGTCTTCAAAACGTGAGAGTTATGAAGACAAACAGCGAAGATTATGCCTTTTACTATGCAGCGGAAGTTAGATTACACTAGGCCAGCCATGGTCATGTATTCAATAGAGTGAAAGCACAATGACAAACAACTGCAGTGTAATAAGGATCAGGTAGGAAGAAGCTATGAAGCCAAACAACTCATACATTCACGTTGTGAAGACAAAAGATAAAGCAAGCATGCAATGGCTTCACAATGTGTAACAGTAAGAAAAGGAAGTGAAGATGAAACTAGTGACTCGTTGAAGACAATGATATGTTGGACCAGTTCCAGTTGCTGTGACAACTGTACGTCTAGTTGGAGCGGCTAGGTATTTAAACCTTAGGACACACAGTCCCGGACACCCAGTCCTGAACACACAGTTCAGGACACCAAGTCCTCACCGTATTCTCCTTGAGCTAAGGTCACTTAGTCCTTGCCCAATCACTCTGGTAAGTCTTCAAGGTAGACTCCCAAACCTTCACAGACTTCGTTCACTGGCAATCCACAATGTCTCTTGGATGCTCTGAACGCGACGCCTAACCGTCTGGAGGATTCACAGTCCTCAAGTGTAATAAGTCTTCAGATCACACAGACAAGAAGACTTAAGTGATGCCCAATGTTCTCTGGCTCTGGGTGGTTAGGGCTTTTCTCCTCGCTAGGAATTTTCTCTCAAAGGCTTCGAGGTGGGTTGCTCTCAAACGACAAAAGCCGTGCACTAAAATCTGAGCAGCCAACCATTTATGGTTGTGGGGGTGGGCTATTTATAGCCACTTGGCAACCCGACCTGATTTGTCCGAAATGACCCTGGGTCACTAAGGAACTGACACGTGTCTCAACGGTCAGATTTCAAACTCTCATGGCAACTTTGCTTGGGCTACAAGCAAAGCTGACTTGTCCAGCTCTGGACAAGATTCGCTCTCATTGTCTTCGCTCGAAGACATAGGTTTTTGATTTAGGCATCACTTCAGTCATTCTGACTGGTTCTCCTGGACCCCACTTAACAGTACGGTGGTTCCTATGACTCAACACAAAAGAAAAAGAACTATGAAAGATCTAAGTCTTCGAGCTCCATAGGCTTCATAATGTGTCTTCTTTTGTCATAGTCTTCAATGTGAATATCTTCATATACCACCTTTGTCTTCAATGTCTTCATACATTTTTAGGGGTCATCTTTTATAGTAAAACCGAATCAATGAGGGACTTCTACCTGTGTTTTCCTGCAATTCTCACAAACACATTAGTCCCTCAACTAGGTTTGTCGTCAATACTCCAAAACCAACTAGGGGTGGCACTAGATGCACTTACAATTCCGCAGTGCGTCATCACACTACAGCCAAGTCCTTCACTCGAATCATTTTTACTTTTCCCTGGCACGTCTTGTCAAAGCAGAGATCATGTACCCCCTTTACGGGATTCTCATCAATACGGATGTGGGTAATCCAACTGCGCCACTTATCACGGCGCTTGGGAGGCAAGCGAGTTTTACTAGGCAGGTGGGGACGCACAACCGCATCCGCCCATATAAGGGGATAAGGATCCACCTTTTTACCTACGCCTTCTTCCTCCTTTGCCTATCCATCTCCTGCGCACTCGAGGTCCAGCGCCCAAGCCCGCACTTCCCACCTCGACCTTCTCCAGCGATGTCCGGAGCGGGAGGCAAGTGGAAGGTCTCCTCCGTCACGGAGGGCGACATCAAAAAGCTTAGGAAGGCCGAATACTTGTCCAAAGACATCGCGCACCGGCTTCCCGAGAAGGGGCAGCTCCTCCCCACCCCAAGGCCCCACGAGAGGGTAGTATTCCTTCCCCACTTCCTCCGCGGACTGGGTTTTCCACTTCACCCATTCGTCCGGGGGATCATGTTCTACTACGGCCAGGATTTCCACGATCTGGCCCCGAACTTCATCCTCAACATCTCGGCGTTTATCGTCGTGTGCGAGGCTTTCCTCCGCGTCCGCCCCCATTTCGGCCTCTGGCTCAAGACCTTCAACGTCAAGCCCAAGGTGGTGCGCGGCAGCCAGGCGGAGTGCGGAGGCGCCATGGCGGGCAAGATTGCCAACGTCCTGTGGTTCGAGGGCTCCTTCGTAGAGACCCTAAAGGGGTGGCAAGCCGGGTGGTTTTACATCACCGAGCCACGCAATCTGAAATGAATCGCAGCCCCCAAGTTCCGATCCGGACCCCCCACGCGGCTCACGTCCTGGAAAGAGACGGGCCTATCGTGGGGTAACGAGGAAGAAGTGACCGGACTGAAGACATGCATCCAGTCCCTGGTAAACAAGCCAATCAGGCTTGTAAATGTAGTCCAGGTCATGCTCGTTCGCCGAATCCTGCCGTGTCAACAACGGGACTTTACTCTGTGGGAGTTCGACCCGGCACATCACCAAACCCTTAACAGGCTCTTCGGCATGATGTATGAAGACGTCTGGAAGGCGCTAATCAAAGGTGCCGAGGCTCCCGCATCCGCTTCCGAGGACCGCGGATACAGCTCGCAGCGTCACGCTAGCGAGGTAAGCTATTTTCACCTTTTACAGGGTGTTCAGCTTTTTTCATAGTTTAACTCTATGCGGGATCTAAACTCCCTTACCTTTGACAGGCTTGGCGGGCGATATCCGGACCGATTAACTGTCCGGCTCCGTTGCCCGAAGACCCAGCCCCAGCTCTACTAGTGAAGCTGCTGGCTCCGGTGCCTTATGTGGTGCCGGAAAAGAAGGCCAAGAAGAAGAAGACCACGGGGACTCGAAAGAGTGCCCGTAACGTGGTGGTGTCGGACTCGTCGTCCGATGAGTCCGAGACGCCCTCTTCCCGTAAAAACGAGGAGGAGGAAGAAGAAAACTCTCCCCCCCAGCGGAGGGAGGAGAGAAGAGGAAGGCCGCCCCAACGGGGGAGGCCGAGGGGTCTAGGAAAAGGAAGACCCCTCCGCCGGACTACGCCCCCAACGCCGAAGAGGGCAAAGAGGAGTGGCCAAACAGGGCCAAGCGTCCGGCGAAATCGTAAGTTCGGATATCAGAATAACTCATGATGTTCCTTTGTTGCATAGCTTTCCCTAATGTCGAATGTAATTATGCAGTCTGCCCCGGGCCGAACTCAACGAGTCGTCGAGCGGCTCCCTGGATTCATCGGACGTGAACTCAGTTCCGCCCACTGTCTCCCCCTACACTGCGGACGACGCCGAAGTGGCGTCGCAACAAGCTCTGGGGCAGGAGGAGGTGGTCCTGGAGGAGCTGCAAGGCGACCTCCCGGACCCCAGGAGTAAAGGGGACAAGACCCCCCAGGGCTCCAAGTCCGGCTTTGTGCCAGACACCGCGCCGGAATCTTCAACAGTTCTGGACCGCGGTAGGCGAACTCCTTCCAAGAGGAGCAAGCCTTCTGAGCCGGCGGCCTCCGTCCAACCGGAGGTGCCGGACAATCTGCTTGAGGTGCTTGACGGCGCCTCCATCGACGAGGAGCACCGTACTATTATGAGTATGGTGATCCAGAAGGTTCAGTCCGCCAAGAGCGGACTGACTAAAGCTTGCGCTAGCCTTCTAACAGGCTTCGAGGTAAGTAAAAATATATAAAAATAGTACCGCATAGACAGTAGCCCCTGATGCTCTGTTTGGCGTCCGGAAAGAAAAGCCGAATAGAGGATCTAGTAAATTTCGCAGGAGTCTAACAATAAAGAGTCAATATGCATGTGCAGGCTTCGCTGCTATCCACCGCCGCACTGACTGTGGAGGTGGGTGTCCTGAAACAGGACCTCAAGCGGACCGAGTAAGAGCTTGGCCTTGCCAAGCGGCAGCTCGAGGAAAAAGAAGGTAGGAAATACCTTACAGAAAAAGTGCCTATAGAGAGGCGTGATTGCAAAAAATAACAGGATTGCACTGCTTATTATAGGGGCCACAACTGAGGTGGCGACCCTCAAGCAGGCGCTGTCCAAGGCCGAAAAGAAAACGGCCGCGGAGCGCACCGAGCGAGAGAAACTTGGGGCTCAGGTCGGCGAGGTGCAGCAAGAGCTTCAGGCTCTCATGAAAAAACATGAGAGTTTGGAGCTTGAGTCAAAGACCCAAGCGTCCGAGCTCGCGGCGGCCCTTGAGACTGCCAAGTCTGCCAAAGCCGAAGCCCAAAAGGCCCTCCAAGAGTTGGAGGAGATGAAGAAGATAACAGCGGGTAAGGCATTCTTTATGCAAAGAAGAAATATAAAAGTAAACTACTTGTTACTTACCCGAATCCGGAGTTCTCCAGGGGCATTCGCAGATCTTCCCCGCAGCGTATCCGACGCCGCCGCATTCTACCGAGCTAAAGAGGGCAGCTCGTCGGAGAAGGTGTTCTGGTCTCAGTATTCTGAGGCCGGACACCCTGTGCCCTTGAGCGACCAGCTGAAACAGCTGGTCGAGCTCCACAAGGCGGCCGAACAGGCCATGAAGGGCTTCATAGTTTGGCTGTGGCCCAGAGAGGCCCTGTCTGGGAGCTACTTCGGGCTGGTGTGGCGGCTGGTGGAGGCCTGTCCAAGGCTTGAGGTCATCAAGTGCTCCGTCTGCATCGAAGGTGCCCGTTGGGCCCTTGCCCGTGCAAAGGTGCACTGGGGTAAGCTGGACGGTGAGAAGCTTGTGAAGGACGGGCCGCCGCCGGGGAAGGAGCATCGCAAGCCCGAGAACTATTACAAGGATGTTCTTGCGGGTGCCCGCCTTGTGGCGGATGAATGTACCAAGGATGTAATTTTTGAATAAACTCGCTCGTTTTTATCCTGTGCGCTGAAAACCTGTTCATAGGCGCTTAAGCAATGCTTGTTGAATTTAAAATATTATTTTCTGTGCGGCCGTTTATCAAAAAATTGAGAGATGGCCAGTCATCGGCTTCTGCCCCCATGCCACTAGTGCTGGGGTGTTCGGGATAAACCTGAGCGCTCTTTTTCCCATAGTTGGGTCCTTCGAGGGAGGCGCTCAGCACAACGAACCAGGCAATCGGACTATAATGCTTGAACACTCTCACTTAGCCATATAACTTTATAATTTTAAATTTCGGCGAAGCCCCTAGTTCGGAAGACCGAGTTCGGGGCGCTATCCACGCCTTGGCCGGACAAATCTGGCTCCTCGCTCGAAGCGGCATAAGTCTTTAGGGACTCGAAAAACCTCTCGAACAGCGACCGGTCTCTTGCCTCATCATGACAGTCAGTTTTAGCTTTCTCCACTGAGGTGCTTAACCCAGCTCAACCGGGGCACAATCGCAGTGGTTCTCCTAGTGCTACCTTAGCCGATATAGCGGAACGTAAGGCACCAAAACATAGGAACCGGGCAAACCCAACTATTGACCCAAATCATGATTCGGAGCCGATGCATATAGTGCTATAAGTTTGGGGTGCCGCACTTGTGAAAGTGTACGGACTTCTCACACCATATTAAAGGGTACTGAAGCCCCTGGCGTACTTGCCGTACCACAGTGTACGGGTGCAACATGTCATTAATGAACATATATAAAAGAGAGTAATGCAGAAAATAGACAAAAGCTATGCATTGTTTATATAAAGGCTGCTGTCAGAGCAGAACGATACAAGTGGTATTATAAGGTAAAGATATTGGACTATTTAACATGTCCTAGCTAGGGGCAGGCCGTGGAATTGTATTCAAAATAGGTATACTGCTCGTAATAGAGACCACATGGGGGTTCCATAATTCGGCATGGCTTGTCTGCCTCCCTGGATCTTGCATCGTTTGTGCGGCAGTCGAATTGCCGGACAGGTCGTCCGAAGTATGGAGTCCTGAAAGTAAGAAAAAATTAAAAAAAGAATCCGGCAGCCCCTACTACGTTTTAAGCCGTATTTTGGGCGTGCCGTTATTGTGTCCCTTCCCCTGTGCCCATGGTATTTCAAGGGCGTAGTTATGTACGTGAGGTACTGGTTTCGCTATGTCGCGAAAGCTGGGGTTGGGGCCGCATTGCTACGCTTGCTCAGAGTGTGCCAGGTGGTCCTGCTGTAGGTTACTCCGGGCGCGCTTGGCAGTGTCTGGCTTTTTGATGGCCGGACTGGAGAATTGCCTGAGAAGGCTACTTTGTACCTCCGCAGCGAGAGCTGCCGTGTGCTCCTCTGTACGGAGGGAGCGTTCGGTGTTTCCGTTGACCGTAATTACTCCTCGAGGGCCTGGCATCTTGAGCTTGAGATATGCGTAGTGCGGCACCGCATTGAACTTTGCGAATGCGGTTCGTCCGAGCAGGGCGTGATAGCCACTGCGAAACAGGACTATATCGAAGATTAACTCTTCGCTTCGGAAATTGTCCGGGGATCCGAAGACCACGTCAAGTGTTACTGAGCCTGTACAGTTGGCTTCTACACCTGGTATAACACCTTTAAAGGTCGTTCTTGTGGGCTTAATCCTTGAGGGATCTATGCCCATTTTCCGCACTGTATCCTGATAAAGCAGGTTCAGGCTACTGCCGCCGTCCATGAGGACTCTTGTGAGATGAAATCCGTCGATGATTGGGTCGAGAACCAATGCGGCAAAGCCGCCATGACGGATGCTAGTGGGATGGTCCCTTCGATCAAAAGTGATCGGGTAGGAGGACCATGGGTTGAACTTTGGGGCGACTGGCTCTATCGCGTATATGTCCCGTAGCGCACGCTTCCACTCCCGCTTGGGAATGTGGGTTGCGTATATCATGTTCACTGTCCACACTTGTGGGGGAAAGCCCTTCTGTCCATTGTTGCTCGGCGGCTTGGGCTCCTCGTCGTCGTTGTGCATCCCCTTGTCTCTATTTTCGGCCCTTAACTTGCCTGCCTGCTTGAACACCCAACAATCCCTGTTAGTGTGATTGGCTGGCCTTTCGGGGGTGCCATGTATCTGGCACAAGCGATCGAGTATTCGGTCCAAAGTGGACGGGCCCTGAGTATTCTTTTTGAATGGCTTTTTCCGCTGACCGGATTTATAGCCTTTGAATCCGGCATTGACTGCCGTGTCTTCATTGCTGTCGCTGTTAACGCGGCGTTTTTGCTTATTCCGACGTGTCCTGCCACTTTTGTCCTTGGTATCCGAATTACCAGGGTTTTTTGATAAGTTGTTACTGCGAGCTAGCCAGCTGTCTTCTCCCGCGCAAAAGCGGGTCATGAGTGTCGTGAGGGCTGCCATGGATTTTGGCTTTTCCTGTCCCAGGTGCCGGGCAAGCCACTCGTCGCGGATGTTATGCTTGAAGGCTGCTAGGGCCTCTGCGTCTGGACAGTCGACTATCTGGTTTTTCTTTGTTAGGAACCGTGTCCAGAATTGTTTGGCCGAATCTTCTGGCTGTTGAATTATGTGGCTTAAGTCGTCAGCATCCGGCGGTCGCATGTAAGTGCCCTGGAAGTTGTCGAGGAATGCGGCTTCCAGGTCCTCCCAAGAACCGATTGAGTCTGCTGGCAAGCTATTAAGCCAATGCCGGGCCAGTCCTTTAAGTTTGAGCGGGTGGTATTTGATGGCGTGTAGATCATCGCCGCGTGCCATGTGGATGTGAAGGAGATAATCCTCGATCCATACCACCGGATCTGTTGTGCCATCGTATGGTTCGATGTTTACTGGTTTGAAACCCTCTGGGATTTTATGATCTATTACTTCATTCGTGAAGCATAGCGGGTGTGCGGCGCCTCTGTACTGGGCTATATCACGACGCAGCTCGGAAGAGCTATGTCTGTTGTGTTCGGCCCGGCCGGATTTGTTGTATCCGGAGTGAAGATCATTGTCACATGCCGTAGGGCGCCTGCGCGATCCGTAGATCGATCTTGTTTGTCTTGCCTTATCCTCCAGTATGTCTCGCAGGTCGGGCGCATTTTCCCGTGCCTTAGTTGAGCGGCGTCGGGGCATGGCTTGGGTGGAGGGCCGAGAGGCCTCTCTGTCACGGCCGCGAGGTGGCCGGTCTGCCATGTCATGCGCTGGTGATGTAGGTGCTTCCTCCTCTGATTGGGGTAGTGGCATGAGCTTCGGGTAACTCTTGGAGGGGCGTTCGAGTTTATACTCTTCGGCCGTAAGGACTTCAGTCCATCTGTCAGCTAGCAAATCTTGGGCAGCTCTAAGCTGTTGCTTCTTTTTCTTGAGGCTACTCGCCGTGGCTAAAAGCCTGCGTTTAAAACGCTCTTGTTCGGCGGGGTCTGATGGTATGATGAATTCGTCGTCATCGAGGCTTGCCTCGTCTTCGGAGGGAGGCGTATAGTTATCATCCTCGACCTCTCGGTCTGCCGCTCTCTCATGAGGGCTGGCTTCTCCATCTTCCTGTGCCGAATCTTGCTAAGGTGGGTGTTCTTCGGCGCTATCCGCGGTAGTATTATCTCCCGTGCCGGAATCACCGTTTTTGCTTTGGCGGGATTTAGAGCGGCGCCGCTGACGCCGGCGCTTTGGCTGTTTCTTGGGGGCGTCATCCCCCACTGTTCCATCGCCATCTCCATCTTTTGGAGTGTCCACCATATATATGTCATATGACGAGGTGGCCTTCCAGCGCCCTACATGTGCTGGTTCCTGTTCGTCTCCTACATCGTCGTCCATGCCGTCGATGTCTTCGGAGCTGAAGTCAAGCATGTCGGTTAGATCGTCGACAGTGGCTACAAAGTGGGTGGTGGGTGGGCCTTGAATTTCCTCATTGTCCGTATTCCACCCTCGCTGACCGTAGTCCGGCCAGGGCTCTCCTGATAAAGAGAGAGACTTAAGAGAATTCAGGATGTCGGCAAAAGTCGAATGTTGAAAGATGTCTGCGGCGGTGAACTCCATTATCGGCGCCCAATAGGATTCGATTGGCAGGGGCGTGGGGGGTTCGGAGTCCGGGGAGGAGTCCGGATCCTCGAAGTCACGGGTAGTGCAGAGTGCGGGGCTAGCGTTCAGCTCGATCGCCTCTGAGATCGCAGCCCTGAGGCAGCGTCCAACCGCTGATCCTCGATCGGCGCAGTAGGCTCCGAATCAATGGTCGAAACCGATGCGTATGCGGCCTCCAAGGCGCTGTTCGGTGGCAGAGCTATATCATGCCCATCGAGAAAGTGCAGCGCGCTTGGCTGTGGCTCGAATCCGTCGAAGATCAAGTCCCCGTGGATGTCAGCCGTGTAGTTTAGGCTTCCAAACCTGACCTGATGGCCAGGGGCGTAGCTTTCGATCTGCTCCAGGTGGCCGAGCGAATTGTCCCGCAGAGCGAAGCCGCCGAAGACGAAGATCTGTCCGGGGAGCAAAGTCTCACCCTGGACTGCATCGTCGTTGATGATCAAAGGAGCCATCGGGCCTAAAGGCGACGACACAGAGGAACTCTCAATGAAAGCACCAATGTCGGTGTCAAAACCGGCGGATCTCGGGTAGTGGGTCCCGAACTGTGCGTCTAGACCGGATGGTAACAGGAGGCAGGGAACACGATGTTTTACCCAGGTTCGGGCCCTCTTGATGGAGGTAAAACCCTACGTCCTGCTTGATTAATATTGATGATATGGTTAGTACAAGAGTAGATCTACCACGAGATCAAGGAGGCTAAACCCTAGAAGCTAGCCTATGGTATGATTGTTGTGTATGGAGTTGATTGCCTACGGACTACAACCCTCCGGTTTATATAGACACCGGATAGGGTTAGGGTTACACAGAGTCGGTTACAATGGTAGGAGATCTTGAATATCCGCATCGCCAAGCTTGCCTTCCACGCCAAGGAAAGTCCCATCCGGACACTGGACGAAGTCTTCAATCTTGTATCTTCACAGTCCAGGAGTCCGGCTGAAGGTATAGTCCGGCTACCCGAACACCCCCTAATCCAGGACTCCCTCAGCCTTCTCAACCACACTCGAGCAAATCAACAAGTTTGAGTGGCTAGGGAGTGAGATCGGGCGAAAATGGAGCTTGGAGCAACAATGGAGCTTAGGGTTGGAAGAGGTGGTAAACTAGAGGAAGAAGACACCCCTTTTATAGCTTAGGGCAAAAATCCAACCGTTATCCACCTACCAGCCCGCGACCAGCGGTACTACCGCCCCAGACCAGCTGTACTACCGCAGGGCCACGCGGTACTTCCGCTTGCTGATAAGCGGTACTACCGCAAGGCCACGCGGTACTACCGTGCGAACCCGCGGTACTATCGCAGCAGCAGCAGCTAGGGAAGACCTATAGCATAAGAGCTGAGGGCGGTACTGCCGCGGGCGCGGTACTACCGCTCCCCCTTGCGGTATTACCGCAAGGCAGGAAACCCCTAGCCTGGGAAGAGCGCGGATAAAGATACATCCGTGCCTACTTCCGCTGGTAAATGGAAGAAGCAAAAATCCGACACAGTACTACTGCAGAGGAGCAGTACTACCGCCTGGCAGCTGAGCCAGGCCGTGCACGGTACTACCGCGCAAGGGATGCGGTACTACCGTAGTGGCGTGGATGTAAAAAACTACATCCACCCCTACTACCGCGAAGGAGCGGTACTTGGCCTGGGGGCCACGGTACTGCGGCTCCAGAGGAGCGGTAGTACCGTGGGCACCTGCGGTACTACCGCGGGTGCCTGCGGTACTACCGCTCAACAAGGAGCAGTACTACCGCAAGCCCACCAACAGCAGTCAGGACAAGGGAAAAGAGGATCAAACGGAGGATGCTCCAAAGTGCAGGGGAAAGGAGGGGACAAGGAAGAAAACGTGTACGAGATGATTCCATCCAAACCTTTCCGACGCAGACCCCCTCTTAATAGTACGGCTTTCCTATGACTCAAATCCACCAAAAAGAAACGTAGAAAATACGCCGTCTTCAACAGTCTTCGAGGGGCACCAAACCGTCTTGTGCCTAGCGATGAAACGTCTGGGAAGCTCAAGGCACACGATTAGTCCGCAAAAGCATTGTCATGAATCACCAAAACACCTTAGGGATAAATATGCCCTGACAATCTCCCCCTTTTGGTGGATTGATGACAATACGGGATTTGCACAGAGGAAATAAGGTTAAGCAAACGCAAACCCCTCCTCTCTAGAATATAGACAGGCTCCCCCCTAGATGTGTGCTAACTAGATGGGTGCTTTGGACTGCACGGCACACATACTAAGATCAAAGCTCCCCCTATATTATAGAGACAAGGCATATCTTGCAAAAGTAAGGCTAACACTAGACAAGATAGCAAATACGAGCATAACAAGTAGCACAATCATAAGCTCACTAAGATAGAATAGAGTGCATATGTCTTACACCATATGAAGGATAAGTCTCAAAGGCGCAATCTAAACCAAAGCAAACGAGGTCCAAACGACAAAGCAAACACCAAATATGACACGACGCGTAAGCGCGCAAATCCCTACACTCTCTCCCCCTTTGGCATCGAGACGCCAAAAAGGCAGAGAGGACACCTACACACAATGGGTGGCTCAAGCAGAGAAATAATCCCAATGCTCCTCGTGCTCCTCGTCAGACTTGGCGGCGGGGACAGTCTCCTCGATGTCCTCCTCAGAACTAGTCCACTTGAAACCTTGCTTCGCCATCCATGCAGCCTCTGGCGTGATGGCATCCTCAGAACCGCTAGAGACAACCTCTCCAAAGAGCCTCATGACCTTCTTGTCGCGGCGGTGACTCTCCTTGGATGCCATGTGAGTCCTATACTGCCCCTTCGCCTGCATGCAGAAGAGAGTCTTCATCTTGTCCTTCAACTTCTTGGCCCACGACGGCTCAGAGGAAGGTGGGGAAGACCTAGCAGCACGGTCCTCAACAACATCCTCTGCACCAGCCTCCTCCTCACCAACAACCCTCCTAGCAGCAGATGCCTCAGCACGAGTAGTAGTGTTGGCCCAATTGGGCTTGACGCGGAGACTGATGGACTCATGCCGAATCCAGTCTGGAGCAAGGAACTCATCACCAGGGTACATCTTCTCCCAAGTCGTGGAGATCAACAGAAACAAGTATGGTCCATAGATATGTACCTTGCAGGTGTACACTGCAAACCGAAGCTCACACCACATGATGTGTGAGACATCAAGTGGCTGAGTCTGAGACGTACGTGCCTCCGCGCATAGGAGCATCATGTCCACCAGGTAGGAATGAACCTTGTCCTTGTCGCCAATGCGAGGGAACAGAGTGTTGCGGAAGATGCAATGCATGATATCCAGAAAAGAGTTCAGCACCCAAGTCGACTTGCCACTGGGAAGCACCTTCTCAACATAGTACGGCTGAAGCTTGTTCTTGTTAGCAGACTCAGAATTGGCGTGGGGGCGAACACCAACGGGTGTGTGAAGCCCGTCATCAGGAACGTGGAGCAGACCCATGAACTCCTTCCAGGTAGTAGACAACTGACGTCCATTGGTCATCCAGGTCATCCTCCGCTCATCCCCGGGGTGAAAGTGAACTGAGGCAAAGAACTGACAGATAAGCTCAGGATCATAGTCAAGGTGGAAAGAGATCACATGTTCAATACCGAACTGCTCCACCAAATCCAGAGCTTCTCCAAAGTAGTCACGAAACTTGTCCTTCCTCATGTGATTCATGTCTATCCAGTTGACTTCCACGTATGTGTTTTTCTTGTTCTTGATTACATCCAGATAAATGAGAGCCTGCTGCTTGGTCCAAAACAACTCAGTGCCTCTGAGGATAGCAGGAGCATTCACATAAGGGTTGATCTTCCGGCGTTCGATGTACTCAATGAGGGGAGTCTCGTCCATGCCCTTAGCAGGTTCCTTTTGCTTGCGGGTAGTGGTCTTGACATTGCGCTTGGGGGCATTGGAGCCCTCTGGTGCTTCATCTTGAGGATTGCACAGTCGCCTGGAGCCAGTGTCACGACTGGGATTGGAACGACGAGAGCCACCACCTAAGACACAAGAGAAAGCACACACAAAGAGCGAGAAGAATCAATGCAAAGACCACGACAAAGCAAGGGAAACAAGTAGAAAACATACGGGATAACTGCCACGAGGAAGATGGGACAACAACAGTAGTGTCGCCTGGTTGTGCGGTACTAAAATTTTAGTACCGCTCCTAGTCGCGGTAGTACCGTGTGAGGATACGGTAGTACCGTGGCTTGGAGCGATAGTAAGTCTTTAGTGCCACAGAACGTGCGGCAGTACCGCACGGAACGGGCGGTAGTATCGGACAAGCGGTAGTACCGCACCAGTAGCACGGTAGTACCGCACCGCGTCAGATCCGAACCTACTTTTGAATCTAAGAAGACATGCGAAACCATGGCGGAACTACGATTGATCAAATCTACCACAGGACAATATATCAAGTATAATTTCTACGCAACACTACTCTCCTACAACCTTCTCTTGCAAAGACTTGGCCTAAAATCTCAAGAACACAAGCATCTCCCCAAAAACCTAGAGACAAGAGAACTAACAAGAAAGAGAGGAATTTGGGGAAAAACCTTGGTCCATGGCAAGAGGAAGTGGTGGGGAATGATCCCACCGGTCGGAATCCAAGGAGAGCAGCCGGAGACGGAGATCCGGCGAGGGAATCCGGCCCCGTTCTTGAGCGAGAGAGAGAGAGAGAGAGAGAGAGAGAAAGTGGGGAAAACCGACGAATGGGTATGGGGGAGTTAGAACCCCCCTGTTCCCATCCTTATCCCCACGCACCTCCGACAGCACGGTAGTACCATGTATCATCGCGGTAGTACCGCTTGGGCGGAAGAACCGCACTAAAGCGGTAGTACCGCTCTCCCAGGTGGTAGTACCGCGCTGGGCCGGTAGTACCGTACTTTCCACGCACGGTAGTACTGTGGCAGGCCGTGGTAGTACCGTGAGCTCAAGAAGAAGCCATTTCCAAACACAAGAAAAGATAGGTCTTCGCAAGGAAACTTCAAACGAACAAAACACCTCACAACAAGCTCAAACACGAAGGGAAGAAGGGGCAAAACGACAACAAGAGACGACCACGAGACACAACCTCTCCAAAGAGAGGGCGGTGGCCGGAGCCACCTATGTTTGAGTCAATTGGTATGGCACCGCGAAGAATTATCCTTGGGCCCATGACCAAAACTCGTCTTTGAAGCACAAGTACCATCAAAAATGGCTAATGTGAAAGATTTGATCAATTTATGCATAATGGGGGGAGGGAGAGTTCATTGAGAGAACAACACTCCCCCTATGTCCATGCTTACACCTAAACAAGACAACAAGTTGAGTGTGGTGGGGTGTGCAAGGGTTCAAGCAACTTTGCTCGAATCAATGACATTTAGCTCATGCCTTAACTCGCGAAATCTTGCTTCATCCAATGACTTCGTGAAAATATCTGCAAGGTTATCATGAGTGTTGACGTAGTTGAGCTCGATCTCCCCTCGCCTAATGTGATCCCGGATGAAGTGATACTGAATCTCAATATGCTTCATCTTGAAGTGTTGCACCGGGTTGAGAGAAATCATGATGGCACTTTCATTGTCACACCAAAGAGGCACTTTGACACAAATGACACCGTAATCCTTTAAAGTTTGCCTCATCCATAAGAGTTGTGCACAACAACTACCGGCTGCTACATACTCCGCTTCGATGGACGAGAGAGACTCACAACTTTGCTTTTTGGAAGACCAACTCACCAAGGAGCAACCAAGGAATTGGCACCCTCCGGAAGTGGACTTCCTATCCACTTTGTCTCCCTCCCAATCGGAGTCCGAATACCCTACAAGCTTGAAGTTTGCTCCTCTTGGGTACCATAAGCCAAAGTTTGGGGTATGAGCCAAATATCGAAAGATTCGCTTGACCGCCACATAGTGACTTTCCTTAGGTGCAGCTTGAAACCGTGCACAAATTCCCACACTCAACATGATATCCGGTCTAGATGCACAAAGGTAGAGCAAGGATCCAATCATGGAGCGATATACCTTTTGATCCACCGCTTTACCATTGGGATCTATGTCAAGTTGGCACTTGGTGGGCATTGGAGTGGAAGCCGGCTTGACATCACTTAGCTTGAATCTCTTGAGCATGTCCTGAGTGTATTTGGCTTGGTTGATGAAGGTTCCTTCTCTTCTTTGCTTCACTTCGAACCCTAGAAAGAACTTCAACTCTCCCATGGAATACATCTTGAACTTAGAGGTCATGAGAGCGACGAATTCCTCATTGAAAGCTTTGTTAGGGGAACCAAAGATAATGTCATCAACATATAGTTGGCATACAAACAACTCCCCTTTGACCTTCTTAGTAAAAAGAGTGGGGTCGATTAGCCCAACTTCAAACCCACGATCTTGTAACAATTCGGTAAGGTGGTCATACCACGCACGTGGGGCTTGTTTAAGCCCATAGAGTGCCTTATCGAGTTGATACACATGATCGGGAAAGTAGGGATCCTCGAACCCGGGGGGTTTCTTGACATAGACCAACTCATTAATAGGACCATTAAGAAAAGCACTCTTCACATCCATTTGTTGCAACTTAAAGTTATGATGAGAAGCATAAGCAATCAACAATCGAATGGATTCAAGGCGAGCAATGGGAGCAAAGGTTTCACCGTAGTCGATACCCTTGACTTGGGAGTAGCCTTGTGCCAACAATCTTGCCTTGTTGCGAATGATGGTCCCATGAGCATCTTGCTTGTTCTTGAATATCCACTTGGTTCCAATGACATTGTGGTTCCCCGTTGGCCTTGGCACCAATCTCCACACCTTATTGTACTCGAAGTTGTTGAGTTCTTCATGCATGGCATTAAGCCAATCCGGATCTTTGAGTGCTTCATATACCTTTTTGGGTTCAACACAAGAGACAAACGCATGATGTTCATAATAGTTTGCCAATTGTCTACGAGTGCTTACCCCCTTTTGAATGCTTCCAAGTACATTCTTCATGAGATGACCCTTGGTGGAGAGCTTGGAAGCAATCTTGGCGGCACGACACTCCAATTCCTCCCCGGTGGTGAGTTGAGGAGCGGTCACTTGATCATCTTGAGCAACGTCTTGAGCTTGTTCTTGATCTTGAACTTGCTCGGAGGAGAGAACTTGACCTTGGGCATCACTTGGTGTGTCAACACCGTCTTGAGCATGATCTTTCCCTTGGTCTTGTTCACGAGGATGAGGGCCTTCACTTTGTTCTTCGGAAGAGTGTGGGCCTTGGGTTGGTGATGGATCCACTTGAGTGGAGCATTGTCCTTCTCCTTCGACCACAAGGGGTTCCTCAATGGGTAGGATAAAACCAACACCCATTCTTCTTATGGCTTGAGGAGGAATTTCATCACCTACATCACAAGTGCCACTTTGCTCCACTTGGGAGCCGTTATTCTCATCAAACTCCACGTTACACATCTCCTCAATAAGTCCCGTGGATTTATTGAGGACGCGGTAAGCATGAGAGTTTGTAGCATAACCAACAAATATGCCCTCATAAGCTCTAGCCTCAAATTCAGACAACCGAACACCTTTCTTGAGAATGAAACACTTACACCCGAACACCCGAAAGTACTTAAGGTTGGGCTTGTTACCGGTGAGTATCTCATATGGAGTCTTGTTCAAGCCCTTGCAAAGGTAGAGCCGATTGGATGCATGACACGCGGTGTTGATGGCTTCGGCCCAAAAGTTCTATGGAGACTTGAACTCCGCCATCATGGTTCTTACCGCATCCATCAACGTCCGGTTCTTCCTCTCTGCAACACCATTTTGTTGAGGGGTGTAAGGTGCGGAATATTGATGCTTGATCCCCTCATCACTAAGAAACTCATCCAAGGTGTAGTTCTTGAACTCGGTGCCATTGTCACTTCTTATTGTCAAGATCTTTGCATTGTGTTGATGTTGTGCTTCATTTGCAAAGTCAATGACGGTTTGTTGGGTCTCGCTCTTCCTTTTGAAGAAATACACCCAAGTATATCTTGAGTAGTCATCCACAATCACCAAGCAATACTTCCTACCCCCAAGACTATCAAAGGATGGAGGCCCAAAGAGATCCATGTGAAGGAGATCCAAAGGCCTCTTTGATTAAATGATAGTCATGGGAGGGTGAGCCTTCTCATGAAGCTTTCCTTCGATACAAGCACTGCAGGCACGATCTTTAGCAAAACTAACATTCGTTAGTCCACGGACATGGTCCCCCTTGAGAAGACTTTGCAAATATCTCATATTGACATGGGCTAAACGGCGATGCCAAAGCCATCCCACGTCAACTTTAGCCATTAGGCACGTCGCAGTCTTAGTGGGTCGCTCCGAAAAGTTAATCACATATAGACCGTTCTCGACGTGCCCAACAAAGGCTACTTTAAGAGTCTTGCTCCACAAGAGGGCCACAGTATCAATATCAAAGAAAGTGGCAAAGCCCATGATTGCAAGTTGACGAACGGAAAGTAAATTGTATGCAAGGGACTCAACAAGCATGACCTTCTCGATCGTGAGATCATGAGAGATGAAAACCTTGCCAAGTCCCAATACCTTAGAAGATGAGGCATCACCCCACTCGACATTGGTGGGCATAGATGGAATCTTGTGCACGTCCACCACCAAGTCCTTGCTTCCGGTCATATGATTTGTAGCTCCACTATCGAGCAACCATGATCCCCCACCGGAAGCAAACACCTACAAGAGATCAATGCTTGGTTTTAGGTACCCATTTTGTAATGGGTCCTTTGATATTAGTAACAAGGGTCTTGGGAACCCAAATAGACCATTCAATGTACTCATGAGGAGAACCAACAAATTTGGCATAGACATGCCCATCACTAGCACGACATAACACATAAGAAGGATTAAAGTCGCCGGCTTTGTTGGGAGGGGTGACATTTCCCTTTTTGACACTGTCACCCTTCGCATTGTTCTTCTTCTCCTTGGAGGCACTCTCTCCCTCCTTCACAAAAGTTTGCTTGAGAGGAGGAGGTCGTTTGGTCTTGTTATCCTTCTTCTTGTTCTTGGGGTTGGGTGCGAACCCAATCCCCTCCTTGGCCACAACTCCCTTTTGATTTCTCAAAAGGTCGTTTAGGTTCTTCTCACCTTGTATGCATGACACAAGGCCTTTCTCAAGTTGCTCCTTCAACTGAACATTCTCCTCAATAAGATGCACATGCTCACATTTGCATTATCCATTAACACCATACGAGGAAAAGTGGCTTTCTCCTTGGTTAGCTTCACTTGGAGTTGATCATGAGACTCCTTGAGGGTAGCATGAACACCCTTCAAGACTTTGTGAGCCTTATCGAGAATGTCAAACTCCTCTTTGAGTCTAGCAAGATCAACCCCAAGCTTTGCCTTCTCGGAGTTTAGCACACAAGAAACAACAAGATCATGATCAAGATCTTTCTTTAATGTAGCATGATCATCGTTGTGAGACTCCTCAAGAGCCAAACGAAGACCACGCTCTTCCTCAAGAGAATTGGAAAGATCCGAAATCTCATCGGCATAGTCACGACTATGCCCCTCCATCTTAGAGATGATATCTTCGTGAGCCTCGATCATGTCATTGGCTTCACCAAGTTGTTCCAAGAGAGCAACAAAGTGCTTCTTGGATTTACCCTTGAGTTTACCCATAAAGGCCTCAAACTCATTCACCTCCACATTATTTCCCTCATGTTCATCAATGCTATCATCGAAGAGGGATGATTAATGATGGTAGTTTTGATGTTGGGGGTTACCTTGTTGGTGGCTTTAGCCATGAGGCACTTGGCGGTGATGCTCTCATTGGGTGAGTCGAAGAGAGACACCCGTGGAGTTGTCGCAATGGCAACGGAGGCCATGGCAACCGACTCACCATCTTCATCATCGTCATCATCCTCATTGTGCTCTTCTTGTACCACCAATGCCTTGAGAGGAGTCTTCTTGGTGAAATTGCTCTTGTTGGGGAATGACTTGGCCTTGTCCTTTCGGATGAGCTTGCCACCATTGTCTTCCCTCTTCTCATAAGGGCACTCCGCAACAAAGTGACTGACATTGCCACAATTGAAACAAGTCCTCACTCGTTGCTTGCCCTTTGTGCCACTTGAAATGTTCTTGTTGAAGTTGGGCCTTGAGTTCTTCTTGCTCCAAAATTTCCTTGAAGCAAGGGCCATGTGTTCATGATAGGCATACTTCGTATCTTCGAGGTTACTCTCCTCTTCTTCCTCTTCGCCCTCTTCCTCCCTACTAAACTTGGCCTTTAGAGCAAGGTTGGGTTTCTTTACTCGTTGAGAGCGAAGTACCGCATTGTCGGCGGTCTTGTCCAAGATGCTCATAGCAACGAACTCATCCAACACATCACTTGAGGACAAGGTGTGGAAGTCTGGCCTTTGACGAATGAAGAAGGACATGGCTTTGTGGTAGGGCATCATTGCCTTGAGGAATTTGCGCTTGATCCAATTGTCATCCGTGTCCTTGCTTCCATGATCTCGGAGCGAGACCACGAGTTTGGTTACCCTCCGATAGAGCTCACGAGGTTCTTCATCTTATTTCATTGCAAACTCATCGGCTTCATCTTGCACCACTTCATAGTTGGAGCGTTGAATGCTTGCGCTTCCCCGGTAGAGGGAAACCACTTGGCGCCAAGCATCTTTGGCCAAGGAGTAGGGCCGGAGATGAGGAAGGTCTTCGGGTGGGATGGCTTCTTGAATGATTAAGAGAGCATTCTCATTGAATTGATTATCCACGGCTTCTCTAGGAGTGAAGTTGCTTTGGTCATGCGGATAGAAACCTTCTTCAATGATTCTCCAAAGGTTAGTGTTCACATGATTTAAATGACGCTTAAAACGATAGACCCAAGAGTCAAATTCAACATTCTTCTCAATCTTAGGTGCCGGACCATCATGATTCAAATGAGTGGAAGGGAGAGGTCCACCATAAACAAGTGGAGGTTCCACATGGGAAAATATGTCGGTGCCACTCTTACCACTAGTAGGAAGGGCTTTCTCGCTAGTAGCCCCCCCCTTGTCGGAGGTAGCATCCGTCACCTTGTTGGCGGGATCACCCACTTTCAACGGTGCGGTGGAAAGTTTAAGCTCTTCTAAGAAATCTTTAAACATGCTTTTGATCTCGGTCGTCATGGAGGTTTTCAATATGTCCAACGCCACATTGAACTCCTCACGAGAGACCGCGGTTCCCCCATCTCCCGTAGAAGATACTGAATTTGCACCGGAGTGCTCCTCCTCACCTTCTACGACGTCAACCATACTCTTTGGACGGTAAAGTCCTTACTAAAGAGACGAGGCTCTGATACCAATTGAAAGGATCGATATGGTTGACTAGAGGGGGGGTGAATAGGCAACTAACAATTTTTAGGTTTTCTTTAACAATTTAAACTTTGCATCAAAGTAGGTTGTCTAGATATGCAACTAGGTGAGCAACCTATATGATGCAACAAAGATAGGAACACAAGCAAGAAAGAGATATATCACAAATAAGCTTGCACAAGTAAAGGCACGAGATAACCAAGAGTGGAGCCGGTGGAGACGAGGATGTGTTACCGAAGTTCCTTCCCTTTGAGGGGAAGTACGTCTCCATTGGAGCAGTGTGGAGGCACAGTGCTCCCCAAGAAGCCACTAGGGACACCGTATTCTCCTCACGCCCTCACACAATGCGAGATGTCGTGGTTCCACTATTGGTGCCCTTGGAGGCAGCGACCGAACCTTTACAAACAAGGTTGGGGCAATCTCCACAACTTAATTGGAGGCTCCCAAGGACACCATGAAGCTTCACCATAATGGACTATGGCTCTGCGGTGACCTCAACCGTCTAGGGTGCTCAAACACCCAAGAGTAACAAGATCCGCAAGGGATTAGTGGGGGGAATCAAATTTCTCTTGGTGGAAGTGTAGATCGGGGCCTTCTCAACCACACCCGAGCAAATCAACAAGTTTGATTGGCAAGGGAGTGAGATCGGGCGAAAATGGAGCTTGGAGCCACAATGGAGCTTAGGGTTGGAAGAGGTGGTCAACTAGAGGAAGAAGACACCCCTTTTATAGCTTAGGAAAAAATCCAACCGTTATCCACCTACCAGCCCGCGACCAATGGTACTACCGCCCCAGACCAGCGGTACTACCGCAGGGCCACGCGGTACTTCCGCTTGCTGATAAGCGGTACTAACGCAAAGCCACGCGGTACTACCGTGCGGACCCGCGGTACTACCGCAGCAGCAGCAGCTAGGGCAGACCTGTAGCACAAGAGCTGAGGGCGGTACTGCCGCGGGCGCGATACTACCGCTCCCCCTTGCGATACTACCGCAAGGCAGGAAACCCCTAGCCTGGGAAGAGCGCGGATAAAGATACATCCGTGCCTACTTCCGCTGGTAAACGGAAGAAGCAAAAATCCGACACAGTACTACCGCAGAGGAGCGGTACTACCGCCTGGCAGCTGAGCCAGGCCGCGCACGGTACTACCACGCAAGGGATGCGGTACTACCCCAGTGGCGTGGATGTAAAAAATTACATCCGCCCCTACTACCGCGAAGGAGTGGTACTTGGCCTAGGGGCCACGGTACTGCGGCTCCAGAGGAGTGGTAGTACCGTGGGCACCTGCGGTACTACCGCGCCGAAGTGCGGTACTACCGCGGGTGCCTGCGGTACTACCGCTCAACAAGGAGCAGTACTACCGCAAGCCCACCAACAACAGTCAGGACAAGGGAAAAGAGGATCAAACGGAGGATGCTCCAAAGTGCAGGGGAAAGGAGGGGACAAGGAAGAAAACGTGTACGAGATGATTCCACCCAAACCTTTCCGACGCGGACCCCCTCTTAATAGTACGGCTTTCCTACGACTCAAATCCACCAAAAAGAAACATAGAAAAGACGCCGTCTTCAACAGTCTTCGAGGGGCACCAAACCGTCTTGTGCCTAGCGATGAAACGTCTGGGAAACTCAAGGCACACGATTAGTCCACAAAAGCATTGTCATCAATCACCAAAACACCTTAGGGATAAATATGCCCTTACAGTAACTACTCACAAAGCATATTCATGTTCATAATCAGAGGGGTAATAATATGCATAAAGGATCTGAACATATGATCTTCCACTTATTAAACCAACTAGCATCAACTACAAGGAGTAATTAACACTACTAGCAACCTACTAGCACCAATCCCGGACTTGGAGATAAGAATTGGATACAAGAGATGAACTAGGGTTTTGAGATGAGATGGTGCTGATGAAGATGTTGATGGAGATTTCCCTCTCCCGATGAGAGGAGCGTTGGTGATGACGATGGCGATGATTTCCCCCTCCGAGAGGGAAGTTTCCCCGGCAGAACAGCTCTGCTGGAGCTCTAGATTGGATCCGCCAAGGTTCCGCCTCGTGGCGCCGGAGTTTCGTCCCGAAAGGTTGCTTCCTATTTTTTTCTTGATGAAAGACTTCATATAGGAGAAGATGGTCATCGGAGAGCCACCAGGGGGCCCACGAGGTAGGGGGCGCGCCCTAGGGGGGGGGGGCGCCCCCACCCTCGTGGACAGGGTGTGCCCCCCTGGTCTTCATCTTTGGCGAGGATTTTTCATTATTTATTATAAGGTATTCCGTGGAGTTTCAGGACTTTTGGAGTTGTGCAGAACAGGTCTCTAATATTTGCTCCTTTTCCAGCCCAGAATTCCAGCTGTCCCCTCCTTATGTAAACCTTGTAAAATAAGAGAGAATAGCCATAAGTATTGTGACATAATGTGAAGTAACATCCCATAATGCAATAAATATCGATATAAAAGCATGATGCAAAATGGACGTATCAACTCCCCCAAGCTTAAACCTCGCTTGTCCTCAAGCGAAAGCTGATAACAATAAATATGTCCCCATGTTTAGAGGTAGAGGCGTCGATAAAAATAAAATACGGACATGAAGGCATCATGATTATTCTCATAATAGCAACATATATAGATATTGTCATATGATTACTTATGTTCAAGTGATGATCTATTCACAATGCAAAAGTATGAATCAGAAACCTTATTGAGAACCAACAAACTATAACCTCAGTCATTGAAGCAATTGCAATTTATCATAACATCAGAAAGAGTCTATGTCAGAGCTAAAAAGCAATTCCACATACTCAACTATCATCTAGTCCTTCATAATTGCTAACACTCGCGCAATACTTGTGGTTACGGAGTTTTAATCGGACACAGAGAAAGATAGGGGCTTATAGTTTCGCCCCACAACCTTTTACCTCGAGGGTAATGTCAACAATAATAACTCATGCCCCCCTACATCCAATTAGATATATATATATATATATATCATGTTCTTTCCAACATGCTGGGCTTGCCAAAGGATAAAATGAAAAAGGAAAGGTGAAGATCACCATGACACTTGCATAAGGTAGAAGATAATAATAAAAGATAGGCCCTTCACAGAGGGAAGCAGAGGTTGCCATGCGCTTTTATGGTTGGATGCACAAAATCTTAATGCGAAAGAACGTCACTTTATATTGCCCCTTGTGATATGAACCTTTATTATGCAGTCTGTCGCTTTTATTATTTCCACATCACAAGATCGTATAAAGCTTATTTCTCCCACACTAATCATACATATTTAGAGCAATTTTTATTGCTTTGCACCGATGACAACTTACTTGAAGGATCTTACTTAATCCATAGGTAGATATGGTGGACTCTCATGGCAAAACTAGTTTAAGGGTATTTGGAAGCACAAGTAGTATCTCTACTTGGTACTGAGAATTTGGCTAGCATGAGGGGGAAAGGCAAGCTCAACATGTTGGATGATCCATGACAACATACTTTATCTCAGATATAAGAAAACATAACCCATTATGTTGTCTTCCTTGTCCAACATCAACTCTTTAGCATGTCATATTTTGATGAGTGCTCCCAATCATAAAAGATGTCAATAATAGTATATTTATATGTGAAACCTCTCTTTCCTTATTACTTCCTATTAATTGCAACGATAACCAAAGCTATGTCTGCCAACTCCCAACAACCTTTAATCGTCACACTCTTTCTATGTGAAGTCATTACTATCAATAAGATCAATATGAACTTTTGTTTCTTCTTATTCTTTTTCTCTTTTCTTTTATTCACCCAAGATCATAGCAACAAAATCAAGCCCTTGACTCAACACTAATCTTTATTATATAGCTCACGGACTCGATTACATAGAGAGATCATAAGGCAAAACTCAAAACTAGATCATGACATAAACTTTATTCTACTAGATCAAAATACTACTAACAGGATCGAACTAAGGAAAACGGTAAAGATAGGAGTTGTGATTGTGATACGATACCGGGGCACCTCCCCCAAGCTTGGCGGTTGCCAAGGGGAGTGCCCATACCCATGTGATTATATCTCCTTCTTTGTTGTTGGTGAAATATTCTTTGCGATGATTCCTCTCAGGATATGATTCTCCTCCTCGAGCTTGTTGACTTGCTGCTTGAGGTCCATTGTTTCCTTACGAAGCTTTCCTGTGACGGCTAAAGCTCCTTGCACCCAAGGGTGTTTCATAGCTGCAGGAGAACAAGTGACACTCCTCTTCATATTTTCATAAGAAAGAAATCAAACATTGGAAGGGATAACCGAGTTTGGAATAGCTGAGCTCTGTAGTTCCCCCATCGTGAACCCAGCTCGGCAGTGAGAGGTGACTTCTTGATCCTCCATGGCATCTACCCTCATTAGGTCAGCCTCCATCTCTTCCTCCGTTGCTGGTCCAAAGTGGTCAGGGTCGCTGTTTGCCCTTGGTTCCAGTGCCGGAGTAGATACCCGGCTCTCCCCGACTAACTCTTGAGAAGACATCTTGCTCTAATCTGCAGCAGCAATAGCTCAAAACAAAAATAGAGGATATTTGCGTAATACGGGAGTCAAAACCTTCGGGAGAATATATAATGAATTTTTACCGACCAAAATACATATCGTGCAAGAAAACGGAGTCCGGAAGGCACACGAGGTGCTCACGAGGTAGGGGGCGCACCCGGGGGGGTAGGGCGCTCCCTCCACCCTCGTGGGGCCCTCGTGTCCTTCCCGTACTGCTACTTAATTTTCTATTTTTCTAAATATTCCAAAACGGAGAAATATTGCCTTAAAAACTATTTTGGAATCGGTCTACTTACCGTACCACATACCTATTCCTTTTCGGAGTCTGAAACGTTCTGGAAAGTGTCCCTTATGTATTCCTCTGGTGTTATGGTTTCAATAATATTGGTTTCAATATTTATGGGATTACCTGAGATATAATGTTTAATTCTTTGACCGTTTGCCACCTTCGGATTTGTGCCTTCGAAGTTGTTGATTTTTATGGCACCGGAACGATAAACCTCCTCGATAACATAGGGGCCTTCCCATTTAGAGAGAAGTTTCCCTGCAAAAAATCTTAAACGAGAGTTGTATAGCAATACATAATCACCTACATTAAACTCACGCTTTTGTATCCTTTTGTCATGCCATCTTTTAACCTTTTCTTTAAACAACTTGGCATTTTCATAAGCTTGGGTTCTCCATTCATCAAGTGAGCTAATATCAAATAACCTCTTTTCACCGGCAAGTTTGAAATCATAGTTGAGTTCTTTAATAGTCCAGTATGCCTTATGTTCTAGTTCAAGAGGTAAGTGACATGCTTTTCCATATACCATTTTATACGGAGACATACCCATAGGATTTTTATATGCAGTTCTATAGGCCCATAATGCATCATCAAGTTTCTTTGACCAATTCTTTCTAGACCTATGGACAGTCTTTTGCAAAATTAATTTGAGTTCTCTATTACTCAATTCTACTTGACCACTAGACTGTGGGTGATACGGAGATGCAATTCTATGATTGACGTCATATTTAGCAAGCATTTTACGGAAAGCACCATGAATAAAATGTGAACCACCATCAATCATTAAATATCTAGGGACTCCAAACCTCGGAAAAATAACTTCTTTAATCATTTTAATAGAAGTGTTATGATCAGCACTACTAGTTGGAATAGCTTCTACCCACTTAGTAACATAATCAACAACAACTAAAATATGTGTATATCCATTAGAGGCAGGAAAAGGTCCCATATAATCAAAGCCCCAAACATCAAACGGTTCAATAACAAGTGAATAATTCATAGGCATTTCTTGACGTCTACTAATATTACCAATTCTTTGACATTCATCACAAGATAGGACAAACTTACGGACATCCTTGAAGAGAGTAGGCCAACAAAAACCGGATTGGAATACCTTATGTGCAGTTCTATCTCCCGCGTGGTGTCCTCCATAAGTTTCGGAGTGGCACTTGCGTAGGATCTGTTCCTGTTCATGCTCAGGTACACAACGTCTAATAACACCATCTACTCCTTCTTTATAAAGATGTGGGTCATCCTAAAAGTAATGTCTCAAATCATAGAAGAACTTTTTCTTTTGTTGGTATGTGAAGCTAGGTGGTATAAATTTAGCAACTATGTAATTAGCATAATCAGCATACCAAGGGGTACTACGAGAAGTACTTATGACATTTAATTGTTCATGAGGAAAGCTATCATCAATAAGTAGTGGGTCATCAAGAACATTCTCTAACCTAGATAAGTTGTCTGCAACGGGGTTCTCAGCTCCTTTTCTATCAACAATATGCAAATCAAATTCTTGTAGCAAGAGAACCCATCTAATAAGTCTAGGTTTAGCATCTTTCTTCTCCATAAGATATTTAATAGCAGCATGATCAGTGTGGATAGTTACTTTAGAATCAACAATATAAGGTCTGAACTTATCACAAGCAAATACAACTGCTAAAAGTTCTTTTTCAGTAGTAGCATAATTTCTTTGAGCATTGTCTAGAGTCTTACTAGCATAATGGATAACATTTAATTTCTTACCAACTCTTTGCCCTAGAACAACACCTACAACATAATCGCTAGCATCACACATAATTTCAAAGGGTAAATTCCAGTCAGGTGGCTGAACAACAGGTGCATAGACTAATGCTTTCTTAAGTATTTCAAATGCTTCTACACAATCATCATCAAATACAAATGGTATATCTTTCTATAATAAATTAGTCAGAGGCCGAGAAATTTTTGAGAACTCCTTAATGAACCTCCTATAAAATCCGGCGTGACCAAGGAAACTTATACCTTTGATGTCCTTGGGACATGGCATCTTTTCAATAGCATCAACCTTGGCTTTATCAACTTCAATACCTCTTTTAGAAACTTTATGACCCAAGACAATACCCTCATTAACCATAAAGTGGCACTTTTCCCAATTCAAGACAAGATTAGTTTCTTCACATCTCTGCAAAACTCGATCAAGATTGCTTAAGCAATCATTAAAAGAAGATCCATAGACGGAAAAGTCGTCCATGAAAACCTCACAAATCTTTTCATAAAAGTCAGAGAATATAGCCATCATGCATCTTTGAAAGGTAGCGGGTGCATTACATAAACCAAAAGGCATACGTCTATAAGCAAAAGTACCAAAAGGGCATGTAAAAGTAGTCTTTGATTGATCTTTAGCCGACACAGGTATTTGAGAGAAACCAAAATAACCATCTAGAAAGCAGTAATATGTATGTTTGCATAATCTTTCTAGCATTTGATCGATAAAAGGTAAGGGGTAATGATCTTTCTTAGTAGCCTTATTTAATTTGCGAAAATCAATTACCATCCTATAACCTGTAATAATTCTTTGTGGAATCAATTCATCTTTATCATTAGGAACAACAGTAATACCTCCCTTATTAGGGACACAATGAACATGACTTACACACTGACTATCATCAACGGGATAAATTATACCTGCCTCCAGAAGCTTTAGTATTTCTTTTCTTACCACTTCTTTCATTTTAGGATCCAGACATCGTTGAGGATCACGAACTGGTTTGGCATCTGCTTCCAAATTTATTTTATGTTGACATAGAGTGGGACTAATGCCCTTAAGATCATCCAGAGTATATCCAATAGCAGCACGGTGCTTCTTCAGAGTTTTCAATAATCTTTCTTCTTCATGCTCTGAAAGGTTAGCACTAATAATAACAGGATATATCTTCTTTTCATCGAGATAAGCATATTTAAGATTATTAGGCAACGGTTTAAGCTCAAACACGGGATCACCCTTAGGTGGAGGGGGATCCCCTAGGATTTCAACAGGCAAATTGTGTTTCAGAATAGGTTCTTGTTTAAAGAATACTTCATCTATTTCCCTTCTTTCATTCATAAACATATCATTCTCATGTTCTAGCAAATATTGTTCTAAAGGATCACTAGGAGGTACGGCAATAGAAGCAAGACCAATAATTTCATCCTTACTAGGAAATTCTTCTTCACGGTGTTGTTTACTAAATTTAGAGAAATTAAATTCATGAGTCATATCGTCCAAGCCAATAGTAACAACATTCTTTTCGCAGTCTATCTTAGCATTAACAGTGTTCAAGAAGGGTCTACCAAATATAATGGGACAAAAGCTATCTTGTGGGGAACTAAGAACAAGAGCATCAATAGGATATTTAGTTTTCCCGCACAAGACTTCAACATCTCTAACAATTCCCACTGCTGAAATAGTATCTCTATTAGCAAGTTTAATTGTGACATCAATATCTTCTAACTCAGTAGGTGCAATTTCATGCCTGATTTCTTTATACAAGTCATAAGGTATAACACTAGCACTAGCACCCATATCACATAAGCCAGGATAACAATGTTCTCCTATTTTAACAGAAATAACAGGCATGCCTACCACAGGTCTATGTTTATCTTTAGCACAAGGTTTAGCAATTATAGCAGTTTCACCACAGAACTGAATAACATGCCCATCAATATTATCAGACAAGAGATCTTTAACAATAGCAACATTTGGTTCAACTTTAACTTGTTCAGGAGGTATATAAGTTCTAATATTTCTTTTATGAACCACAGTTGAAGCTTTAGCATGATCCTTTATCCTAACAGGGAAAGGTAGTTTCTCAACATAACAAGTAGGAACAATAGGATCATTATAAGTAATAGTCTTTTCTTCAACTTTAATAGGTGCAACTACTTTTACTTCTATGGGAGGATGATATTTAAATCACTTCTCCTTAGGGAGATCAACATAAGTAGCAAAAGATTCACAGAAAGAAGCTACTATCTCAGAATCAAGTCCATATTTAGTGCTAAACTTATGGAAAATATCGATATCCATAAAAGATTTAACACAATCAAACTTAGGTGTCATACCTGACTCCTTACCATTGTCGAGGTCCCAATCTTCAGAGTTGCGTTTAATTCTATCCAATAAATCCCTTCTAAATCCAATAGTCTTCATCATAAAAGAGCCAGCACAAGAAGTATCAAGCATGGTGCGATTATTTTCAGAAAGCCGAGCATAATTTTTTTGAAGAATTGTTTCCCTTGGGAGCTCATGATTGGGGCATGAATATAACATTGATTTAAGCCTCCCCCAAGCTTGAGCGATGCTTTCTCCTTTGCGAGGTCAAAAATTATATATATAATTGCGATCATGATGAACAAGATCCATAGGGTAATACTTTTGATGAAATTCCAATTTCAATCTTCTATAATTCCATGATCTCGCATCATCACATAGCCTATACCATATCAATGCGTCTCCCTTCAAAGATAAAGGGAAGACCTTCTTCTTAGCAACATCATCGGGTATACTTGCAAGCTTAAATAATCCACAAACTTCATCCACATATATTAGGTGTTCATCAGGATGCTTTGTTCCATCTCCTGTAAAAGGATTAGCTAACAGTTTTTCTATCATACCCGAAGGATACTCATAAGGAATTTCATTTTCAATAGGTTCAGTAGGTTGAGGAGCAACTCTTTGCTCTACTGGTCGGGGTGAAGATACCCCGAACAAGCCCCTCAAAGGATTACTTTCCATAGTAACAAGTGACAGTAAATTTCAGCACACTATATAAATTTTTCCTTAACAAATTCCACCTACCAAAGGCGCTTCACTCCCCGGCAACGGCGCCAGAAAAGAGTCTTGATGACCCACAAGTATAGGGGATCTATCGTAGTCCTTTCGATAAGTAAGAGTGTCGAACCCAACAAGGAGCAGAAGGAAACGATAAGCGGTTTTCAGCAAAGTATTCTCTGCAAGTACTGAAATAAGTGGTAATAGATAGTTTTGTGATAAGATAATTTGTAACGAGCAACAAGTAACAAAAGTAAATAAAGTGCAGCAAGGTGGCCCAATCCTTTTTGTATCAAAGGACAAGCCTGGACAAACTCTTATATAAGGAAAAGCGCTCCCGAGGACACATGGGAATATCGTCAAGCTAGTTTTCATCACGTTCATATGATTCGCGTTCGGTACTTTGATAATTTGGCATGTGGGTGGACCGGTGCTTGGGGCTATTCTTACTTGAAAAAGCATCCCACTTATGATTAACCTCTATTGCAAGCATCCGCAACTACAACAAAAGTATTAAGGTAAACCTAACCATAGCATGAAACGTATGGATCCAAATCAACCCCTTATGAAGCAACACATAAACTAGGGTTTAAGGTTCTGTCACTCAAGCAACCCATCATCTACTTATTACTTCCCAATGCCTTCCTCTAGGCCCAAATAATGGTGAAGTGTTATGTAGTCGACGTTCACATAACACCACTAGAGGCTAGACAACATACATCTTATCAAAATATCGAACGAATACCTTCACATGACTACTAATAGCAAGACTTCTCCCTTGTCCCCAGGAAAAAACGTAACTACTCATAAAGCATATTCATGTTCATAATTAGAGGGGTAATAATATGCATAAAGGATCTGAACATATGATCTTCCATCAATTAAACCAACTAGCATCAACTACAAGGAGTAATTAACACTACTAGCAACCTACTAGCACCAATCCCGGACTTGGAGACAAGAATTGGATACAAGAGATGAACTAGGGTTTTGAGATGAGATGGTGCTGATGAAGATGCTGATGGAGATTGCCGTCTCCTGATGAGAGGAGCGTTGGTGATGACGATGGCGATGATTTCCCCCTCCGGGAGGGAAGCTTCCCCGGCAGAATAGCTCTGCCGGAGCCCTAGATTGGATCCGCCAAGGTTCCGCCTCGTGGCGGCGGAGTTTCGTCCCGAAAGGTTGCTTCCTATTTTTTTCTCGATGGAAGACTTCATATAGGAGAAGATGGTCATCGGAGAGCCACCAGGGGGCCCACGAGGTAGGGGGCGCCCCCACCCTCGTGGACAGGGTGTGGCCCCCCTGGTCTTCATCTTTGGTGAGGATTTTTCATTATTTATTATAAGGTATTCCGTGGAGTTTCAGGACTTTTGGAGTTGTGCAGAATAGGTATCTAATATTTGCTCCTTTTCTAGCCTAGAATTCCAACTGCCGGCATTCTCCCTCCTTATGTAAACTTTGTAAAATAAGAGAGAATAGCCATAAGTATTGTGACATAATGTGAAATAATAACCCATAGTGCAATAAATATCGATATAAAAGCATGATGCAAAATGGACGTATCCATATACACCTTTCTTCATGGTCGACGGAGCAGAGGCGGTTCTCCCTAGTGACATCTGTCATGACTCACCTCGGGTGGCGGCTTATGTGGAAGCAGAAAATGAAAGAGCACGTCAAGAGGCACTTGATCTATTGGATGAAGAGCAGGACATAGCAGCAGCTTGTTCGGCGATTTACCAACAAGATCTGCGCCGTTATCACAGCCGCCAGGTTAAAACCAGAACTTTTCAAGAAGGCGATCTGGTGCTCCGGCTTATCCAGGATCAGACTGATATGGACCAGTTATCCCCACCTTGGGAAGGACCCTTTGTGGCCAGCAAGAATCTAAACAATGGGTCATATTACCTTATCGATGTTCGAGACCACAAGGACTCACGCACGTCTGAGGAGGAGACCCACCGACCCTGGAATATTGCTCAGCTTCGGTCATACTACACTTGAGCCATAGGCTCTCCTTACGTACATATTTAGACAATGTACATATTATGATTGATATAATAAACCAGCATCCCTGCTAAAGCAGGGCCTCTTTATTTCTCATAGATGAGTTTTTGGTTACTGGGGGCTTCCGGCTTACGCATGAAGTTATGATTACCCTTTGAACCGGCTAGTGTAGATAGGAAAGCCGTCCTCTATATAAGCTCCATATTTCAAACTCTACTCTTTCTGGCTCCGTATTTCAAACTCTAATTGGATTTTGTGTCAGCTGGCCAGCAGGACCGCCAGCCCGCAGATGTAGGGAGGTCTCCTCTTGAACTGAGAAATCAAAGTCGCGATCTGATAGGTATCTATCCGGACCATGCATCTGGAAAGCGCCGGTTCGATTCCGGCTCGTGACATGAAGAAGAAGTCGCAAACAGGGATCAGATGAGTTTGCATAGCGTTACTTTGTTGACGGAAAATCTAATTGTTCTTTCGGTTCAATGAAGACTATGCTTACTTTCCTTTCTCTTACCGGTCTGTGTTCTATCATGGACCTGTATTCCGTTCCTCGAATCGAGACTTTCTTTTGGTATGATTTTGATACGAGTTTTCTATCAAAACTCTATGCCATCAATCACTATCCCCGGGGATAGAATCCAGCTCCCGGCGTACCTGATAACTATGCTCATATACGTCAATTCATGGAAGATGCTCAGGGGAACGAATCCATATAGGAAACCCCTCTAGGGGAAGGGACAACTGGTTAGTTTGTGTTAACATATCAAGGGATACAAATCATTGCCAGGTATGGTGGGAAAAAAGCAACCTATTGTATTTTCCTTACTCCAGTGGGCTTTAACTAGACCTGTTTACTTAGCTTGATCTTTGTGCTTTCGGCATAGGTAGGATGTATCTCTGGATTATCCATGGTATGCTTCCATTGTTGCACCTTAGCCCGGTATAGTAGGAGGCGATCCATGCTATTCATGAGTTGATAAGCTCCATTCCATCAATAGGGATCAACCCAGCTGCATAGCTTTAAGATCCTAAGCTACACCACAGCTAAATCAACCAAAGTCAGGGATTCTAGCTCAAGATCAGGAAAGAGCTTCGTTCCCTCCTGCCTGCTGGCTAGAGTTATACCATCCACTCTTGCTGCTGATTGTGAAGTAGCGTAAAACCCTCTATCGCGTCTGTTTGTTTGCCGTTGTACGAAAGTCTATCAATTCAAGAATTTGCAAATCCCTTGGGTTCTTTGCCGAGGTTAGCCTAGCATTGGAAGCCCTGGTGGATAGCCTTGCTTTGAAGATGAGGATTATGATGTAATCACTACAAACAATATGGTAGCAACCACTTTCCATTTCACCAGAAAATTACAGTACTGCTTTAACATTCTTTAAAGAGAATTTTGAGAACCAACCCTGTCCCCAGATACGAATAAAGGAGACTGCTTTCTGTATAATTGTGCTTATGCAGCTAGAAACCCATTTTCTGTTTCTGTCATTTTCCCAAATGCTCGCAGCATGTAGTAACAACAACCAACTTGGTTGGTATTATATGCAGAGATTACCTCATCAGCTAGATGCCTCAGCTAGTGCTTATCAGCTAATAAGCTACTTCGAAAAGACCAGATACTGGAGAACATGGTGGAGGAAGCAGCAAGTGATTTCTTCAAGACGACGCTCTTCATTGTTGCAGCTGGATCCAATGACATATTTTGGAGTATCTTTCGCCTTCAGTACCGTTCTTTGGACGAGAGAAGCCTTATCCTTCAGACTTTCTGGACGTGTTGGTGTTGGTTTCCAATCTGTCATTTTATCAGAAGGTTCCGCCAATTTATCACTACTGTAGTTTAGTGTCGCTTGCTCTTGTTTGCTGCAGACCTCTATTTTCTTTCCATCGATTAAGAGGCTAAATGAACAGGGTGCTCAAAAGTTTGTTGTGTCCGACGTCGGGCAAATCGGTTGTATACCGTACGTTCGTGCTCTGGAGATACGTACGATATCGTGACGGAGATCATTCTGCACTACCGTCAATATGGTACGCTTTTCTTCCTCGCTGCTTCCCGCAAATGATGTGCTTCAGACTTCTGAACACGAAATGGCAATACTTAGAATCCAATTCTTGCTTTGTATTAACACCTCTGGACGTTACCTGAGCTGACTGTGCATATGAAGAACCCAAGTGGTAAACGAAACTTTTGTTCATTGACTACATTGCCTGGTTTTGATAATGCGCAGGACCCGTGCAGCGGCAGCTGCTTCCCTCCATTCCTCTGCTTTGGCGCAGCCAAACTCCTGACTCTTCCTCGTCAATTTCATTGCCTTAATGGCAGCAGTCTTATCCCTTTCTTTGATAAATGGAGCCGTGTGACAGCGCAGGTAGTCGCATAGTTTCATTCCCTGGATGGCTAATGCTTAACACTGGTCAGATACCATAAGTTATGGTAGTGCTCGCTCGGAAAATTCTATCGGTTCAGCAGCGTCCTTAGTAGGAGCGGAAGGGATGTAGCGAGGAGCCGAAACCTACCGTTACGAAACCGTGGAAAAAGCCGAAACCTAGGGTATTCCCTGATCTGAACTTCAATAACAACCATTGCCTTACATACCATTGGCTGGGAAAGGAAGGTGCCATTTGCCGCAAGTAGATCTAGCTGATTGACTCGTTCATAGTCGAAAACTAATGCATCGAACCCTTTGTCGATCAAAAGATTAGGAACCGTCCTCCTTTTACCGGATACCCTTGCCGAAGAAGGGCTGTAAATATCTCGTATGTATTTTTCCTAGGATCTACTACATGAAAAAGAAAAAGTATTGGCTTGAGTTCTTTCACGATAGGCCCTTGCAAGAAAATGCTTTGAAGATGAGGATTCAGTGGGGATGACATTATCGCCATACGCTATTGGATTTCTCCCGGGCTTTGCCTTTGCCGAAACTGTTCCGTTGACATCCTTTGCCGTAGAACTTATCTTCTTGGAAAATAGAGGATATTACCTTTGATTTTGTTAGAGGTAGGAAGCCGAGCATTGGGAACTAGCTGTTATAGGGTTTCGGAAAAAAGGGTTGATAACTCCCTTTGCTTTGTCAATTAAGAAAAATAGAATGTGCTTACCATCATGATATTCCCTTTTCTTTGATCCTTTCGGTTTTGAACTGCGCTTTGCCCGTACTAGGTCTTGAAACTTAGCTTCAACCTCTCTGTAGGAATGAAGGTTCTTGTCATGAAATTTCTCGTATGATAATGAATCGAGTTTCGAAACACGGTTGTTGTAGGGAGTTATTTCTTTCTTAAAGGAAGGCTCTCTGCTCCATTGGGTGACGATTCAATGGTTCTATTCATCCTATTCCTAGGTTGATCCGTTAACTTGGGTTTTGTTTACCAGTTGGTTAGGTCAACTTGTGGCATAGCTGTATTGGACGCGATACGGTGAACGAGTCCCTTTTTGCTTTCCGATACTTTCTTGAAGGAATAGCATCTGAGTACAATAGTGTAGAGTTCCCTGCACTAAACATTGCAAAGAGTCTAAAAGAGGTGAAAGAGCTATAAAGAACTAAGGAAGAAGCCATTTGTAGCACTAAGAGGAAGATGTCTCACAACCAGCCTACGGATAATATATGCCGATATAGGAATGAAGCATGCATAAACTCGTAAGTCAATAGTGAATTTGGTTGCATCGAAGGTGGATAAATTCAATAATGAGGGCCGCCCACAGATGATAGCAATTCGTCTTCACTAAGAGCTAACGACTAGAAATCTAGCAAATAGGACGCTTTGTCAATTGAATTAGTATATATATATATAGAGAGAGAGAGAGAGGACGGCTTTCCTATCTACACTAGCAGCAGAGTGTGCTATCGGAACCCTTGATTTGCATCAAGATCCAAACTTCCATATGGATAAGGTTCCGAATTCTTGCATTATTAGAGATTGCATTTACAGAAGAGGAAACCATGTGGGGCACTTTAGGAGGCTGTGGATGGAAATGGCAACCTAGGCCCTGAGATGACAGGCTTATTCACGGAATGGGGGCAGCTCCTTTCTAGCATTGGTCCCCGAGCATCATCTTCTTTGGGAAAAGCCTATTGGATAGGTTCTGTTGCATTGCTAGCTCTCAAAGGTTCCATTCATCTCAGTGTATTTTTAGTAAGTATAGCATTCATTTGGCCGAATCACATGCCGACGGTTCAGCACCTTTTGCATCACCCACGGGGAAGTTGTCTCAGTTGGCACCATGTTTATTAACGCAGTCTTGAAGAAATCATCATCCCTTGCATTCACAAGAGGAAGAACTACATATTTAGAAAGTATGAACGGTTCTGACTCTAGCATGGTTGTTTTTGGCAAGTAACCTGTCAACTTCTACAGGAAATAGACGGAACCTCTACATTGCAAGTGCTGAAAGTATCATCTTTTCTATTAAAAAATGACTCCCAACTAAATATTACATTTATTATACCGGTTAGCTGCACTTAGCAACGTCATTTACTTTGCCACTTAAATATGAAGCTTGATCTTGAAAGCCTCATACATTGTTACTAGAAACGACCGACAACGGCACTTGCCAGAACACGAACAATGCACATGAGCAGAAGTGGAAGTTGGGTGAAAGGGTGAAGAACTTATAGCAAATCAAAAAATGTAACAGTAATCTCACCTTCGAGCAACCATAAAACAACTTTGATAAAAACTACTACAACTCCCACAAATCCACTTCACTTTTGCGACATGGCAACAGGAGGGTTGTTGTTGTGTGTGGCTGCGAGGCGGAGGTTGCACGGTGGGAGATGAATGAGCGATTCCTCGGCCATCCATGAATCACATAAGAGAACCTGCATAATCAAAAGAACAGATTAGAAATAAAGCTAGGATATGAACGGATTAAGAAGATGGGTGGGGGAGTGGGGATTAGAGAAGGACGACGGTGGTCGTGGCACGACTCGTGTTGGGTCAGCTCCGCCGGCGATGCCCACGACCCCTAGAGAGGGGGTGGGAGAGGGTTGGGGCGCAGCCGCTCGCCGGGGAAGGGAGAGGTCCCTGTCCATGGAGGGGAAGGCAAGAGGATTGGGGCGGTGGGATCTAGATCTAGATTTGAGATCAATCGAGATGGAGAACAGAGAAAGAGAGCGACCGGTGATGGAGGAGAGAAACTGGGTGGAAATAGCCCAGCCCACAGTCAGAGCACATCACGGCTGAAAATAATAACTATAAAAAAATGCAAGAACTTTGCCTGCGCATGGAACCGATCGCACATACTGGAACTTTCGTGGGATGGGAACTCTTTGCTCCGGCCTGAACACTAGCACAGTGTGTACAGGCATGCCAGCCTACGGGCTGGGCCTAGTGTCTATGCCCATGTCAAAGTGGTCCAGATTCATCTAAAAGAAGAAATAAACTTCACACATACAAAATGATGGAAATGTTTTGAGGGAAAGGAAGTGGACCAGATCCCAACGCGAGCATGTGGCTGAGATTGCCACCTCTGAAGAGAAACACAATAGCTTTGCTTTTCCCTATATATATACATATATATATACTTGGGGGTTTCCTACCCAGGTTAAAGGGACCAAAGAGAGTCTGTTGTAAAAGCACAGCTCCAACATAGGTACCTCTTGGGCACATCCCACAATATCACTTGGGGGCTTGGTCGTATTCGAACCATAGCTTAAACCCTCTTGATAGGCGTAAGGCCACCAGGGAAATCATTTGGGGGCTTGGTCATATTCGAACCATAGCTTAAACCCTCTTGATAGGCGTAAGGCCACCAGGGAAATGTAGTGACCCGACCCGAATGGATCAAGTCTCTGTGCTTATGTGTCATCCCTGGATCAGTATGCTGACACACACAGTACTCGAAGGATTTATAACAGAGGTAAATCACATGTATATAGTAACGTAAATACTATTACCTCAATCCAAATAGCGGAAGCAACAAGGTTGTGGATTCCCATCAACACCAACGGCAAAGTTGAGTGTAGAAATCGTAACCCTAACGTATCACTTACTCGTCGTAAGATAATCCTGCAACATGAGACGGTGCAGCCCGAAACGGGTCAGTACATTGAATGTACTAGCAAATTCACACCATAGAGAAAATGATGAACAATGGCTATCACTATATGCATATTTGGCTGGTGGAAAAGCTCTATGGTTATAATGTTTTTGCGTAAAGCCAATTTTTCCCTACTACAAAGGAATAAATTTAATTACTATCATGGTGGTTGTGAAACATTGAGAATGGTTGACAGCATCCTCAATCCCAATTAAAAAATAATTAAAACCCAACAACATTAATTAGAAGTAACATGTTGAGATTCACATGATATTCAAGTACTAGATACTCAAGTTGTCCATAACCGGGGACACGGCTAATCATGATTAGTTTGTACACTCTGCAGAGGTTTGCGCACTTTTCCCCACATGACTCGATCGCCTCCGTTTGGTTTCTCGCACTACATGGTGTTTGAGAAGACGGATGATCGAGACATGGTCTTTCAGAAGCACTAGCACCTTACATGTGGGGTAGACCGGTACACCTACATCCCCTACATCTGCTAGTCCACCCCGTAAGAGTTCGCACAACTTAGTCAACTATGCCAGAGCCCATAGTAGCATGTGGCTGCACACGGAAGTTTCTAGCATGAAAGATCTTATGATCCCTTTGAGCCTGGGTGGCGGTCCAAAAAAACAGGCAAGTCCTGATAGACATCAGGTGCCTCAATCCACCCAGATGTGTGTTAGGTTGCCACCTTAGATAAACCATTAAAATTATCAATCTCACATCTGTCATGGATATCGCTCACCCAATCCACGTCTACTAGCATAGCATGGCATAATAAGCAAACGTAGAAGTAACTCCCAAGGTTTTCATAATAATACAGGTAATAGGTACTACCTCATCTACTTCCCATCCCACAATTTAATTAGATCCTAATCATGCAATGTGTGAAGATTGATCTAATGCAAAAAAACTGGGTATGGAAGGGGATATGATCAAAGTGTGAACTTGCCTGCAATGTTGATGAAGATGATTCGCACTTAAACTCTTGATAGATCTACTCGTCACACTCCGATCAATCTATCGTAAGCAAACAATAGTAACCACACAATAAGTACTCATCTAATGCACAAGTAAAACTTGAACGAGAGAACGAACCAGAAAGTTCAACTTAAGAACTCCGGTTGCAAAGAACGAACCGAACAAAGAAACGGAAAACAAACGGCGGAAGAAAACAACTCGGTTCTAGCAAGTTGAAACTAGGTCAATTTTTACCGGGGCAAAAACTTGTTTAAGTTGATTAAACGGAACGGCGGTTTCGAGACGAAACTCCAGGCGCTTGAATCACCTGATTCCGATAAACGGGCGAGAAGATAAACTAGAACGAAGATCGGATCTGAGATCGCGATCGCGAAATAAATCCAACGAAAAGAAAACGAAGAACGGTTAAACGAACGGACGTCGTTAACCGAGAAAGAATCGGTGATCACGTTCGTTGAGATGAACGGTCCGAAAGAAGAACGAAAACAAATCTAGGGTTTTCGGAGAAAAAGACCGGAAAGAAACGGAAAACCGATCTAGAAAACCGGAACGGTTTAGCGAAGAACCGGAAAGAAAAACGAATCGGTGGAGAAGAAAAGAATCGGAACGATTTATAAGAAAACCGATCCGAGGAAAAGAAAAGAGACGCGGCGCGGTACCTCCGGCGAGGCGGGGCGAACGGTGGCGACGGCGGCGTGCTAGGGCGGCGGCGGCGATGGGTGAGGGGCGCGGGGTGGGCAAGGTGCGGCGGCGGCGCTAGGGCAAGGTGCGGCGGCGGCGCTAGGGCACAAGGGCGGCGGCACGGGTGTGGGGTGGCGCGGCGCTAGGGTGGCGGCGCGGGTGCGGCTAAGGCGGCGCGGGTAAGGGCAGCGGGGTGGGGCTGCGCGCTGCTGCTTGCTGCGGCTTTGATTTGGTGTGTTTAGAGGGGGGGTGTTGGGGTATTTATATTGGGGAGGGGTGAGGAGACTTGGGGTAGGGGACAAGAAATAGACTAGGAATAGGAAAAAGAGTCCTAGAAGAAAAAAGAAAAGAAAACGGAACAAGGAAAGAGGGGGGGGGCTAACCGACCTAAGTCCATATTGGACTCGGCCTAGAAGCAAGAAGCGGCGGCGGCTGGCGCCTGCCTAGCGCTGGCGCGCGGCTGGGGTGGCCGGCCGGCTGGCTGGGCCTTTAGGCCCGGCTGGCCTGCTCCCTTTTTTTTGTTTTTTTATAAACTGGTTTCGCGCGTAGGAAAAAAACAAAAAGAGAACTAAACGAACTCCGAAAAATCTAAAGTAAATTAAAAATGAGCCGAACAAAATGAACTTTTCTCCGGACCTAAAATGCAACTTTGAAAACGCGCATTTTTCCCTATCCGAATAAAATGCAAATAAACTCCGGAAAACCAAACTTGATCTATTTATTAAATCTTCATTTTTCCTCAATTTTGGGAAAGTCATATTATTCCCTCTCTTATATTTTTGATATTGGAAAATAATTGAAGATAAAATAAATAAATCAAATGATCCTCTTTTCAAATTCGAGAAAACTCTCAAATATGAAAATAACGAAATCTCCAACTCTCTCCGAAGGTCCTTGAGTTGCGTGAAATTTCTAGGATCGACCAAAATGCAAGAAAATGATGATCTAATGTATAACATTGAAAATAAATTCAAAAGAACTTTGAATTTAATTCTTTGAAACTCCCAACTCATATTTCATATAATTTGAAGAAGTCATTTTATCTTCTCTCGTGAAAATCATTGAGTTGCATAAATTTTCAAAATTAAAAATATTTTCAAATGAAATTCAAATATTTTCAACACCCCTTGTCATTTAAATAAATGGAAGAAGTCATGTCATCTTCTCTCCGGGGTTTTGTGTTGAAAAGAATTTGAATTCATGGAGATCAGAAAGCAAATATGAAAGTTTGGGAAGGTCCTTTTATTCCCTCTCATTTAACTTTCAAAAGTTTCGAATTCACTCACTTTCAAACAATCAATCAAACAATCAGTCAAATCTATCTATTTATTATAACATTCCAAAATTTAGAATTTTGGGATGTTACAGGAAATCACTCGAGGGCTTGGTCGTATTCGAACCATAGCTTACACCCTCTTGATAGGCGTAAGGCCACCAGGGAAATCACTTGGGGGCTTGGTCGTATTCGAACCAAAGATTATACCTCTTGATAGGCGTAAGGCCACCAGGATGATCACTTGGGGGCTTTGGTCGTATCCGAACCATAGCTTAAACTCTCTTGATCGGCGCAATGCCACAGTTATGACAATTAAAAACCTCTTGATTTTTTGGGTTTATTTAAATACAACTTATCATGCTTTATGATTCTAATGCACCGGTGTTCATTAAACCGACTTGGTTTTGACTATAAGTCAGCAGTATAATATCCGATGTTTTTAACAAAACCCGGTCTAGTTTTATTCATAAACCGGCAACATCTGATAATTATCAGGGTTCCAGTTGTGGGTTATAACCCTCACTACACTCATTTGGTCAACCAACAATGTGATCAACTAGCACAGGTATGGTATCTTTTTAATGATTATTATTTCCACTAGCTTTGGTTATAAACCATGATAAATTCATGTTGGGGCAGTATAATCCTTCTAGCGGTAAACCACCAGGACATTTTTTTGTCTGTTGTATGAAGGAACAGCTTCAGGATGGATAATATCACCAGGCATACATTGCATACTCTCACATGACGGATAAAGAAGTATCATAAAACAGCCAAGTGTGCACGAGGGCATAGCAAAGCAAAAAGTTTGAAGCTAGCCTATTACAAGGCATTTCGAGCCCAAAATATAACTGTGTTTAAGTCTCACAAATAGCAGCTGATAAGCCGGCCCCGGCTCATGAATCCTGACCCGGCTGACTGGATGGTCGCGCTTCACCCCTTGTCGGTTCGCCGTCTTCCATCGTCTGGAAGTTGGGTTTGGACCAGTCAAAGCCATGAAGGGCGACGAATTCAGCTTCATCATCAATCAGACCAGACGGGTCAATCTCAGGGGCAAAAGTGTGCTTACGAATTGGCGGGATTAAGTCCATCACTTTATATGAAGGAGTCGCCATCTTCTTATTATATGCATCAAAACCCGGCTGATACTTGCTAAGGTTGGTTTCGTCACCAATGATGGTTGCATGACGATGAATTTCCTTGACACAAGCAGCAAAATCTTCTTGATCAAAAGGTGTTCCATCTTATTGGAGGCTGGGATACCCTCTTGCTACATCCGCCGGGTCTAATTCTGCCACCCAGGCTTTAGCATGGCTTAAAGCGGTTACAGCTCCGGCTCTCGTGCACGATCATTTGATTTCTTGAAATCGAGCGGGCAAGATAGACAGCTTCTTCAAGATATCACTTAATAAATGGCCCTTGATTCACGGGGGAGATGGTGGCAAGAGTCTGTTGGGCTCCGGTGTACAGCTGTTCAACCAGAGTGTAAACCGCCTTCAACTTTACTATGGTATCTCGGCTTAGATTACTGCTCCTGGGACCTGTAAAGATTACACGATGAATTAAGTAGTGGTTTATAATGGAAAGTACTCGATTTGAGGTATGTAATAAGGTGATTTACCGAAGATTGCAGAAACCATCTGAGACACACGGTTTTTTGAACCGGTAAGTTCAGCGGTAACCTCTTCCAGAGCCGCCTCAGCCTTCTCAGCGCGCTGCATCAAGGCGGTCTTTTCATTGGCCCAAGCCTCCTTCTCCGCCATGAAGCTGGTCTTCAATTTTTCGGCCTCAGACACACTCAACTAGAATTCGGACTCATCTTTCTTTGTCTCTGTCTCTTGAGTTGCCAGCCGGGCCTTGGCCTCAGACAGTTGGGATTCCAGTTCTGTGGTTGCAGCCCGAATACAACATAATGTTGTTTCAGTTTCATGGAAGATTATAAAGGATAAGTCCCAAGTGCTTTGTAAGCAATAACACTTGGCACTTGGGGGCTAATGTCTGTCAGCACAAATTTTTCAAAGGAAACAACTTTTTCTAAAAAGTCCCAAGTGTTTTGCAGGCAACAACACTCGACACTTGGGGGGCTAATGCATGTTGCTTGACTTTTTTTTCTACAAGTGAGCCGGATAAGCTGTCAGTAGGCTCAGCCAGCTCATGAGGGCTATACGGTTCAGTTCTATGCAGTAATTACTAGGATCGGCTCATTCATATTGATTAAACCGGCCCTTGGGGGCTACACATACAAATTGAAATATTATAAGCATCCGGTTTAGTAGCAAACCAGACTTGGAGGGAGTCTAAGACAAAGGTTTCTAAGATATTCTAAGTCTACAGATCACTCAATATTTTCATAATCAGCAGACTTGGAGGCTAGCAGGGTATATAACTTATATAAACTGGAGAACGTACCTCATATTTTTGGTGCATCTGCTTGACCATCTCAATTTCTGAATCACGCTAGAGTGCACTTGACTGAGATAACCAGATAACACTTCACTAATACTCAGGTGAGCATAGTGGGAGACGTCAAACCTCACCCTCTGCCTTTCCATAACTTCTTGTTTAGCGGAGTGTCAGGCCAGAACAGTTGGGTTCCCCAGTTCAACAAATCAGGTACCAGTGATTAAAACATCATCACTGTGTTTCTCCGGCGGGTTAGCTGAGCTAGACGGCTCAAGGCTTGATGAATTGATAGCAGTTTCGTCCGCAGACGGTTCAAGCACATCCGGTTGAACGTTGAAAGCATGGTCCTCTGGTTGTTCAGCGTGTTCTGGCACAAAAGTTGACTGCTCTGGTTCCTCAGGATGTTCTGGTACAAGGTTTGGCTTCTCCGATTCAGTGGTTTTCGGATTCTCAGCCGGCTTAGTCACCTTTGCTTTCTTGGGCTTTGCTTGACCACTAAAAAAGGATTTAAACAAGTCAGCATAATGATGTATATGTAAAGATATACAAGAAGGGTAGTTATCTTTACCTGGGGGCGATTTTGAAAGCTGGAAGTTGAGTTTGTGATGAATCGCCAAAGGAGGATCAGGAAATCTCCTGCAAAGATAAAATTGAAAGTGAGTAATGAAAGTAATTCATTGAACAAATACAAGGGTTGAAGGTCAAAAAGAACCTCATTCTGACATTTCCAAGGAGTCTTTGGTAAGTCGGAGGGTAAATCGTCATCTCCACCAGACCGGGTCTGTCGGCGGCTCTCATGTTGCTATCGTTTCAAAAGAAAATGAGGGTCTAAATAAGCCAAAGGGTGTGAAAACCTTACTTTTCGGGTTACTCGCCGAAGTTTCTGCCTTGGTAAAGGTTCTGAGTCAGAGGAAATGATATTTACCTCTTCTTCAACTGCCTGGCTAGCCCCTATGTCATCCTAGCAATAGTCAATGTCAATAAGGTGGTTAAAAACAGACAAAGAGAATCAAGGGCTACCTCCGACTCAGAGGTGTCATCCAGCTTGAGTAACTCAGAGGCGGTTGGCTTCTTCTTATTCGATTTTCTGACGGATTTCTTGGCGGCTATCGCAGCAGCTCTAGCTTTCTTGGCAGCCTCATGGTCATACTCGACTTTCCAAAAGTCAGATTTAACCCGTGGAAGGGTAGCATGTTGAAATTCATGCAAATATTTAAACTGCTGAAGAAAAAGAAGTCAAAGGATTTACCTCTGGCACCGGGTTAAGCTTGCAGAAAGGATTTAACCCCACTATGTTGCAGTCTTCATACTTGCTGTTGACAAGAGTGGTTGCCATTTCCACAATGGCTTCTTCGGTCAGACGCAGGGAACTATGACGTAATGGATCATCTGTTCCTCCGGTGTAGTTACATATCAAGCTGGAGCGGCGGCTCAGAGGGATGATCCGCCATGCGACCCAATAGCGGATCAAGTCAACTCTAGTTAAGCCATTTCCAAGTAAGGTTTGAACTTTTTTTTATTGTGGGGACAAGTTTCTTGCGTTCAGAGGCAGAAAGCTTATTAGGAAGTTGATACTTGGCGTCAAGACGTTCAGCACGGTAACCCGGCATTGGATTTTCATCAAACGGTGAGGAATCCTTGCAATAAAACCATGTTTGATTCCAGTCTTTAGGATGGCTTGGCAGAACTACAAAAGGGAAGATGGCACCCCGTCTGCATTGAATCGAAATCCCGCCAAGTTCTAAGCTAGGACCGTTGGTGTATTCGTTCTGGCGGTTCAGATAGAAATATTCTCTGAAAAGCTCCACAGTAGGTTCTTCTTGAAGATAAACCTCGCAGAAAACTTGGAAGTTGCGGATATTTGATATGGAATTGGGTCCGATATATTGCAGATGAAGCTTGAAAAAATGCAGAACATCTCTAAAGAATTTTGAGTCGGGTGGTGAGAAGCCCCGGTTCATGTGATCAGTGAAAACAATAATTTCACCGTCCTTCGGCTGAGGTTTCACTTCAGCCGGGTCAGGAGCACGGTAAGACATGACACTTTTTCCGGTAAGTATCCAACAGTGACAAAGTCTTTCAAAGTACTTTCGGTGACTGTGGAAGGGACCCAGTTGCAAGTGGTCATCGTCCTTGGAGGCATGATGAAAGGACAATCTAAAAATAAATAATTTGCCGGATCAAGTTAGTTGGTGGGATTGCAAACCAACAACTACAGAGCATGTTTTAAGTGAGGGCTAATGATATATGAGGTACAGGTAAGCCGGCGGAGTAAGCCGCCATGACTAAGATATTCAAGAATGACCAAAAACAAGATTGGCTAAGTACTGAGACAAACAAGTTCCACAGATGGAGGTTATAAATTTGGATCTACCACTGTTCACAAAAAGGGGATAAATTCATCTATAAAAGGTGACAGTGGAAAAACAGAGAAGCCCTAGAGGAGATTTGCCACGGCAGGGATGTGATCTAGTATTAAAACAAGTGCTAAAACTACCATAGCGCAAGCTTTCCACATCTTTTGGATCTAATACATGGATCTAAAATAAAGGAAAAGAAGGATGATGATGAACGCAGATGAACACCCAAGAACACCGATGAAACCCTAATGGCTATATTAGTGATGAACAGAGGAAGACTTACTGGAGCTGTAAGAGTAGTGGAGTTGCACCACAGTTCTCTGGTCTTCTCAGGGCGATGCAGCGGCCGGAGTCGAGGATGAGAACGTAGGTCGACAATGGCAGGGTTCGTACAGGTACGACGCCTTGTGAGGAAGGAGATGGAGAAGAATGGAAGATGGCTTTCGGGTCCTATTTATAAGGAGACAGAAATAGGCAGGCGTGAAAGACGAGGAGGCCAAATGATAGTTATCCAGCTAATTGGACGCCTCGATTTTCACGAAGACATTAAGATAAAGATCCGTTAAGATGATGTCGTGGTGGGTTTTCGAAAATCTAGGAGATGACGTCATGGCGGGTTACAAGGTTTTCGCAGCGGGAATGAAAGGATTTTTCTAAGTCTTGAAGGTTGACATGAACGAGTCCAAATCAACCTGGGGCCTAATGTTGGGGATATGACTATTAGGTATGACCCGCCCAAGAGGGAGGGTTAACCCTATGAAGATATACCACGATGAAGCCCAAGGTCACATGGCGATTTATAGATAGGCTTAGTAGAGGGCCCAGACCCAAAGGCGGCTTAAAGCCCATGAGTATGAACCGCCATATATGTAAACTTGTACTGTAAGGCATATGTAAAAGGTCACCGAGCCGGATACGTCGTATAAGTCGGCCGAGACTCTAAGGTCCGCAGGGCGTCTACCAGTGTATATAAGGGGACGACCTAGCGGAGGCTTAGAACGAGAAACAACAGATCGAAAGCCGGGTCAAGCATATTCGCTCCCTGCTCGTCAAAACCCTAGCAATACCAACTACAAACTGGACTAGGCTTTTACCTTCATCGTAAGGGGTCGAACCAGTATAAACTCTCCGTGTCCTTTATCCTGTTAAACCCCTTTAAGTTAACCTCAACGCGATGGCTCCACGACTAAGTCCTCACACTAGGACATCTGCCGTGACAATTCCATGACAACTACCTTGGATATTTTGCTATGTATGGTTTCAAAATTGGGATGTCCATTTTGGTGGGAAAACTACCTCTCGCAGGAGTAGTATAAGAGCAAGGCTTACACTTGTACATGTCCTCCTACCTTTCAAAATATTTAGTACACAATGAGCATGGATGAGAAGAATGCTGGGTTCCTCTCTGCCTTCACCGATGGCAGCATTGATGCGAAGCATACAGAAGGAAATCTTAGTTCATCCAAGGTACTTGCTATAACCAGTTACTGGTTTTGTTCTCATTTATGTAATTGAAAGATTCATATTTCAATATCATTTGGTGTGCATTTTGATATCTTCTTCTAATGTTTCATTTCAATTTGTCTTTCAATTGTGCTTCTTAGAAAATTTTTGAGGGGAGATCATGTGAAGATGATGCTGACTCCACCATGCGTCCAGTACATAGCAAATTCTTGCAGCAGACCCATGTAGAACCAATAGAAGTAAGTCCACTGTAGTACATTCAACTTGCATTGCTCATTGATTAATATGTTTTCTCTGTGTAGCCTCCTTTGTTAGTCCTTGAAGATAATGGTTTGGAGGAGGAGGTTGGATAAAACATGGTTGGTGATAATATACAATTTGAAACAGAGCTTGATGAAGGGGACGCTGCGTCTGATGTTGAGGCTGAAAGAGTACATCGTTTACATGAAGAGCCAATTGCTTACTTGCAGCTGCGTAGGATCAGCACGGATGGAAGATCGATGAAGAGGAGAAGAATCGATAATTAACTATAGAACATTTAAATTTCAGTTCGTAGTGGTGTTTCATATGTCACTGAAGGAAATATGCCCTAGAGGCAATAATAAAGTTATTATTTATTTCCTTATAATCATGATAAATGTTTATTATTCATGCTAGAATTGTATTAACCGGAAACATAATACATGTGTGAATACATAGACAAACAAAGTGTCACTAGTATGCCTCTACTTGACTAGCTCGTTAATCAAAGATGGTTATGTTTCCTAACCATGAACAATGAGTTGTTATTTGATTAACGGGATCACATCATTAAGAGAATGATCTGATTGACATGACCCATTCCATTAGCTTAGCACCCGATCGTTTAGTATGTTGCTATTGCTTTCTTCATGACTTATACATGTTCCTATAACTATGAGATTATGCAACTCCCGTTTACCGGAGGAACACTTTGGGTACTACCAAACGTCACAACATAACTGGGTGATTATAAAGGAGTACTATAGGTGTCTCCAAAGGTACATGTTGGGTTGGCGTATTTCGAGATTAGGTTTTGTCACTCCGATTGTCGGAGAGGTATCTCTGGACCCTCTCGGTAATGCACATCACTTAAGCCTTGCAAGCATTGCAACTAAATGAGTTAGTTGCGGGATGATGTATTACAGAACGAGTAAAGAGACTTGCCGGCAACGAGATTGAACTAGGTATTGGAATACCGACGATCGAATCTTGGGCAAGTAACATACCGATGACAAAGGGAACGACGTATGTTGTTATGCGGTCTGACCGATAAAGATCTTCGTAGAATATGTAGGAGCCAATATGGGCATCCAGGTCCCGCTATTGGTTATTGACCGGAGACGTGTCTCGGTCATGTCTACATTGTTCTCGAACCCGTAGGGTCCGCACGCTTAAGGTTACGATGACAGTTATATTATGAGTTTATGCATTTTGATGTACCGAAGGTTGTTCGGAGTCCCGGATGTGATCACGGACATGACAAGGAGTCTCGAAATGGTCGAGACATAAAGATTGATATATTGGAAGCCTATGTTTGGATATCGGAAATGTTCCGGGTGAAATCGGGATTTTACCGGAGTACCGGGAGGTTACCGGAACCCCCCGGGAGCTATATGGGCCATGATGGGCCTTAGTGGAAAAGAGAAGAGGCAGCCCCTCATGGGCCGCGCGCCCCTCCCCTCCCTTGGTCCGAATAGGACAAGGAGAGGGGGCCGGCCCCTCTCTCTCTTTTCCCCCTCCGCGAATCCTATTCCAACTAGGATTGGGGGGGAATCCTACTCCCAGAGGGAGTAGGACTCTCCTGGCGCGCCCTCCTTGGCCGGCCAGCCACCCCCCTTTAGTCCTTTATATATGGAGGCAGGGGCACCCCAGAGACACACAAGTTGATCCACGTGATCTTTTCCTTAGCCGTGTGCGGCGCCCCCAGCCAACATAGTCCTCGATAATATTGTAGCAGAGTTTAGGCGAAGCCCTACTGCTGTAGTACATCAAGATCGTCACCACGCTGTCGTGCTGACGGAACTCTTCCCCGACACTTTGCTGGATCGGAATCCGGGGATCGTCATCGAGCTGAATGTTTGCTAGAACTCGGAGGTGCCGTAGTTTCGGTGCTTGATCGGTCGGATCGTCAAGACGTACGACTACATCAACCAAACGCTTCCGTTGTCGATCTACTAGGTATGTAGATCACACTCCCCCCTCTCGCTGCTATGCGTCACATGATCTTGCATGTGCGTAGGAAATTTTTTGAAATTACTACGTTCCCCAACAGTGGCATCCGAGCCTAGGTTTTATATGTTGATGTTATATGCACGAGTAGAACACAAGTGAGTTGTGGGCGATATAAGTCATACTGCTTAGCAGCATGTCATACTTTGGTTCGGCGGTATTGTTGGATGAAGCGGCCCAGACCGACATTACGCGTACGCTTACGCGAGACAGGTTCTCCCGACATGCTTTGCACAGAGGTGGCTTGTGGGTGACAGTTTCTCCAACTTTAGTTGAACTAAGTGTGGCTACGCCCGGTCCTTGCAAAGGTTAAAACAGCACCAACTTGACAAACTATCATTGTGGTTTTGATGCGTAGGTAAGATTGGTTCTTGCTTAAGCCCATAGCAGCCACGTAAAACTTGCAACAACAAAGTAGAGGACGTCTAACTTGTTTTTGCAGGGCATGTTGTGATGTGATATGGTCAAGACATGATGCTGATTTTTATTGTATGAGATGATCATGTTTTGTAACCGAGTTATCGGCAACTGGCAGGAGACATATGGTTGTCGCTTTATTGTATGCAATGCAATCGCGATGTAATGCTTTACTTTATCACTAAACGGTAGCGATAGTCGTGGAAGCACAAGCTTGGCGAGACGACAACGATGCTACGATGGAGATCAAGGTGTCACGCCGGTGACGATGGTGATCACGACGGTGCTTCGGAGATGGAGATCACAAGCACAAGATGATGATGGCCATATCATATCACTTATATTGATTGCATGTGATGTTTATCTTTTATGCATCTTATCTTGCTTTGATTGACGGTAGCATTTTAAGATGATCTCTCACTAATTATCAAGAAGTGTTCTCCCTGAGTATGCACCGTTGCGAAAGTTCTTCGTGCTGAGACACCACGTGATGATCGGGTGTGATAGGTTCTACGTTCAAATACAACGGGTGCAAAACAGTTGCACACGCGGAATACTCAGGTTATACTTGACGAGCCAAGCATATACAGATATGGCCTCGGAACACGGAGACCGAAAGGTCGAGCGTGAATCATATAGTTGATATGATCAACATAATGATGTTCACCAATGAAACTACTCCATCTCACGTGATGATCAGACATGGTTTAGTTGATTTGGATCACGTAATCACTTAGAGGATTAGAGGGATGTCTATCTAAGTGGGAGTTCTTTAAGTAAATTAACTGAACTTAAATTTATCATGAAACTTAGTACCTGATAAGTATCTTGCTCGTTTATGCTTGTTTGTAGATAGATGGCTCGTGCTATTGTTCCGTTGAATTCTAATGCGTTCCTTGAGAAAGCAAAGTTGAAAGATGATGGTAGCAATTACACGGACTGGGTCCGTAACTTGAGGATTATCCTCATTGCTGCACAGAAGAATTACGTCCTGGAAGCACCGCTGGGTGCCAGGCCTGCTGCAGGAGCAACGCCGGATGTTATGAACGTCTGGCAGAGCAAAGCTAATGACTACTCGATAGTTCAGTGTGCCATGCTTTACGGCTTAGAATCGGGACTTCAACGACGTTTTGAACATCATGGAGCATATGAGATGTTCCAGGAGTTGAAGTTAATATTTCAAGCAAATGCCCGAACTGAGAGATATGAAGTCTCCAATAAGTTCTATAGCTGCAAGATGGAGGAGAACAGTTCTGTTAGTGAGCATATACTCAAAATGTCTGGGTATAATAATCACTTGATTCAATTGGGAGTTAATCTTCCAGATGATTGCGTCATTGACAGAATTCTCCAATCACTGCCACCAAGCTACAAGAGCTTCGTGATGAACTATAATATGCAAGGGATGAATAAGACTATTCCCGAGCTCTTCGCGATGCTGAAAGCTGCGGAGGTAGAAATCAAGAAGGAGCATCAAGTGTTGATGGTCAACAAGACCACTAGTTTCAAGAAAAAGGGCAAAGGAAAGAAGAAGGGGAACTTCAAAAAGAACGGCAAGCAAGTTGCTGCTCAAGAGAAGAAACCCAAACCTGGACCTAAGCCTGAAACTGAGTGCTTCTATTGCAAGCAGACTGGTCACTCGAAGCGGAACTGCCCCAAGTATTTGGCGGATAAGAAGGATGGCAAGGTGAACAAAGGTATATGTGATATACATGTTATTGATGTGTACCTTACTAATGTTCGCAGTAGCACCTGGGTATTTGATACTGGTTCTGTTGCTAATATTTGCAACTCGAAACAGGGACTACGGATCAAGCGAAGATTGGTTAAGGACGAGGTGACGATGCGCGTGGGAAACGGTTCCAAAGTCGATGTGATCGCAGTCGGCACGCTACCTCTACATCTACCTTCGGGATTAATATTAGACCTAAATAATTGTTATATGGTGCCAGCGTTAAGCATGAACATTATATCTAGATCTTGTTTGATGCGAGACGGTTATTCATTTAAATCAGAGAATAATGGTTGTTCTATTTATATGAGTAATATCTTTTATGGTCATGCACCCTTGAAGAGTGGTCTATTCTTGTTGAATCTCGATAGTAGTAACACACATATTCATAATGTTGAAGCCAAAAGATGCAGAGTTGATAATGATAGTGCAACTTATTTGTGGCACTGCCGTTTAGGTCATATCGGTGTAAAGCGCATGAAGAAACTCCATACTGATGGACTTTTGGAACCACTTGATTATGAATCACTTGGTACTTGCGAACCGTGCCTCATGGGCAAGATGACCAAAACGCCGTTCTCCGGTACTATGGAGAGAGCAACAGATTTGTTGGAAATCATACATACAGATGTATGTGGTCCGATGAATATTGAGGCTCGTGGCGGATATCGTTATTTTCTCACCTTCACAGATGATTTGAGCAGATATGGGTATATCTACTTAATGAAACATAAGTCTGAAACATTTGAAAAGTTCAAAGAATTTCAGAGTGAAGTTGAAAATCATCGTAACAAGAAAATAAAGTTTCTACGATCTGATCGTGGAGGAGAATATTTGAGTTATGAGTTTGGTGTACATTTGAAAAATTGTGGAATAGTTTCGCAACTCACGCCACCCGGAACACCACAGCGTAATGGTGTGTCCGAACGTCGTAATCGTACTTTACTAGATATGGTGCGATCTATGATGTCTCTTACTGATTTACCGCTATCGTTTTGGGGGTACGCTCTAGAGACGGCCACATTCATGTTAAATAGGGCACCATCAAAATCCATTGAGACGACGCCTTATGAACTGTGGTTTGGCAAGAAACCAAAGTTGTCGTTTCTAAAAGTTTGGGGCTGCGATGCTTATGTGAAAAAGCTTCAACCTGATAAGCTCGAACCCAAATCGGAGAAATGTGTCTTCATAGGATATCCAAAGGAAACTATTGGATACACCTTCTATCACAGATCCGAAGGCAAGACTTTTGTTGCTAAATTCAGAAACTTTCTGGAGAAGGAGTTTCTCTCGAAAGAAGTGAGTGGGAGGAAAGTAGAACTTGATGAGGTAACTGTACCTGCTCCCTTATTGGAAAGTAGTGCATCACAGAAAACTGTTTCTGTGACACCTACACCAGTTAGTGAGAAAGCTAATGATAATGATCATGAAACTTCAGAACAATATACTACTGAACCTCGTAGATCAATCAGAGTAAGATCCGCGCCAGAGTGGTACGGTAATCCTGTTTTGGAAGTCATGCTACTAGATCATGATGAACCTACGAACTATGAAGAAGCGATGGTGAGCCCAGATTCCGCAAAGTGGCTTGAAGCCATGAAATCTGAGATGGGATCCATGTATGAGAACAAAGTATGGACTTTGGTTGACTTGCCCGATGATCGGCAAGCAATTGAGAATAAATGGATCTTCAAGAAGAAGACTGACACTGACGGTAATATTACTGTCTACAAAGCTCGACTTGTCGCAAAAGGTTTTCGGCAAGTTCAAGGGATTGACTACGATGAGACCTTCTCACCCGTAGCGATGCTTAAGTCTGTCCGAATCATGTTAGCAATTGCCGCATTTTATGATTATGAAATTTGGCAGATGGATGTCAAAACTGCATTCCTGAATGGATTTCTGGAAGAAGAGTTGTATATGATGCAACCAGAAGGTTTTGTCGATCCAAAGGGAGCTAACAAAGTGTGCAAGCTCCAGCGATCCATTTATGGACTGGTGCAAGCCTCTCGGAGTTGGAATAAACGTTTGATAGTGTGATCAAAGCATTTGGTTTTATACAGACTTTTGGAGAAGCCTGTATTTACAAGAAAGTGAGTGGGAGCTCTGTAGCATTTCTGATATTGTATGTGGATGACATATTACTAATTGGAAATGATGTAGAACTTCTGGATAGCATAAAGGGATACTTGAATAAAAGTTTTTCAATGAAAGACCTCGGTGAAGCTGCTTACATATTAGGCATTAAGATCTATAGAGATAGATCAAGACGCTTAATTGGACTTTCACAAACCACATACCTTGACAAAGTTTTGAAGAAGTTCAAAATGGATCAAGCAAAGAAAGGGTTCTTGCCTGTGTTACAAGGTGTGAAGTTGAGTAAGACTCAATGCCCGACCACTGCAGAAGATAGAGAGAATATGAAAGATGTTCCCTATGCATCAGCAATAGGATCTATCATGTATGCAATGCTGTGTACCAGACCTGATGTGTGCCTTGCTATAAGTCTAGCAGGGAGGTACCAAAGTAATCCAGGAGTGGATCACTGGACAGCGGTCAAGAACATCCTGAAATACCTGAAAAGGACTAAGGATATGCTTCTCGTATATGGAGGTGACAAAGAGCTCATCGTAAAAGGTTACGTTGATGCAAGCTTTGACACTGATCCGGACGATTCTAAATTGCAAACCGGATACGTGTTTACATTAAACGGTGGGGCTGTAAGTTGGTGCAGTTCTAAACAAAGCGTTGTAGCGGGATCTACATGTGAAGCGGAGTACATAGCTGCTTCGGAAGCAGCAAATGAAGGAGTCTGGATGAAGGAGTTCATATCCGATCTAGGTGTCATACCTAGTGCATCGGGTCCAATGAAAATCTTTTGTGACAATACTGGTGCAATTGCCTTGGCAAAGGAATCCAGATTTCACAAGAGAACCAAGCACATCAAGGGACACTTCAATTCCATCCGAGATCTAGTCCAGGTGGGAGACATAGAGATTTGCAAGATACATACGGATCTGAATATTGCAGACCCGTTGACTAAGCCTCTTCCACGAGCAAAACATGATCAGCACCAAGGCTCCATGGGTGTTAGAATCATTACTGTGTAATCTAGATTATTGACTCTAGTGCAAGTGGGAGACTGAAGGAAATATGCCCTAGAGGCAATAATAAAGTTATTATTTATTTCCTTATAATCATGATAAATGTTTATTATTCATGCTAGAATTGTATTAACCGGAAACATAATACATGTGTGAATACATAGACAAACAAAGTGTCACTAGTATGCCTCTACTTGACTAGCTCGTTAATCAAAGATGGTTATGTTTCCTAACCATGAACAATGAGTTGTTATTTGATTAACGGGATCACATCATTAAGAGAATGATCTGATTGACATGACCCATTCCATTAGCTTAGCACCCGATCGTTTAGTATGTTGCTATTGCTTTCTTCATGACTTATACATGTTCCTATAACTATGAGATTATGCAACTCCCGTTTACCGGAGGATAACTTTGGGCACTACCAAACATCACAACGTAACTGGGTGATTATAAAGGAGTACTACAGGTGTCTCCAAAGGTACATGTTGGGTTGGCGTATTTCGAGATTAGGTTTTGTCACTCCGATTGTCGGAGAGGTATCTCTGGGCCCTCTCGGTAATGCACATCACTTAAGCCTTGCAAGCATTGCAACTAAATGAGTTAGTTGCGGGATGATGTATTACAGAACGAGTAAAGAGACTTGCCGGCAATGAGATTGAACTAGGTATTGGAATACCGACGATCGAATCTCGGGCAAGTAACATACCGATGACAAAGGGAACGACGTATGTTGTTATGCGGTCTGACCGATAAAGATCTTCGTAGAATATGTAGGAGCCAATATGGGCATCCAGGTCCCGCTATTGGTTATTTACCGGAGACGTGTCTTGGTCATGTCTACATTGTTCTCGAACCCGTAGGGTCCGCACGCTTAAGGTTACGATGACAGTTATATTATGAGTTTATGCATTTTGATGTACCGAAGGTTGTTCAGAGTCCCGGATGTGATCACGGACATGACGAGGAGTCTCGAAATGGTCGAGACATAAAGATTGATATATTGGAAGCCTATGTTTGGATATCGGAAATGTTCCGGGTGAAATCGGGATTTTACCGGAGTACCGGGAGGTTACCGGAACCCCCCGGGAGCTATATGGGCCATGATGGGCCTTAGTGGAAAAGAGAAGAGGCAGCCCCTCATGGGCCGCGCTCCCCTCCCCTCCCTTGGTCCGAATAGGACAAGGAGAGGGGGCCGGCCCCTCTCTCTCTTTTCCCCCTCCGCGAATCCTATTCCAACTAGGATTGGGGGGATCCTACTCCCAGAGGGAGTAGGACTCTCCTGGCGCGCCCTCCTTGGCCGGCCAGCCTCCCCCCTTTAGTCCTTTATATACGGAGGCAGGGGCACCCCAGAGACACACAAGTTGATCCACGTGATCTTTTCCTTAGCCGTGTGCGGCGCCCCCAGCCAACATAGTCCTCGATAATATTGTAGCGGAGTTTAGGCGAAGCCCTGCTGCTGTAGTACATCAAGATCGTCACCACGCCGTCGTGCTGATGGAACTCTTCCCCGACACTTTGCTGGAGTCATCGAGCTGAACATGTGCTAGAACTCGGAGGTGCCGTAGTTTCGGTGCTTGATCGGTCGGATCGTCAAGACGTACGACTACATCAACCAAACGCTTCCGTTGTCGATCTACTAGGTATGTAGATCACACTCCCCCCTCTCGTTGCTATGAGTCACATGATCTTGCGTGTGCGTAGTAAATTTTTTGAAATTACTACGTTCCCCAACAATTTTGTGTGTCAACATGGTTGGCATTTAAGCTTCGGTTTCAATTAGACCATATTTTGGATTGTGGAGTACTTACAGTTGAAATGTTATGGCCAGAATATGTTGATAATCATTTTATATAACATATCTGGTACTTCTTATGTAATGGTTTTATCAATTACATAACTGAGTTAAATGAAATGACTTAGTATGAAATGGTTCTATAACATTTGTGCTACTTCTTATGTAATGGTTATCTAACATTTTTGTTACTTCTTATGTACTGCATTTCACTTAAATTTATAACCCTAACACAACATTGTTCGGCTGCATTATGAAATGTATTATGTAACTGTACTTGCTAATGTATCCTCTCAAAAAATATACTGTAAAAAAGAAAACGAAACATACAAGGATAAGTATTTCATATTACACTTAGCCATTGTATCTATGATGTGTGAAATAGTGAAAATATTCAACAATCTCACTAATAATAGTATAGGTTTGTACTACAATTATCAGATTTCAATTCTATATGCTGTGAACGTTTCCTGCCAAATTCCTTTTTACCTTAACTAAAACAAATATGAGACGTTAGAAAATTATAGTGTAAACTCAGAAAATAAATCTAAGTTTATATGAAATGGTAAAAAACATGAGTAGTACATGTCTTCCAGATTTTCTTTTCTCATGATGTGAAATACTGAAATGTAGAGATAGTACATCTAGTACATAGAGGCATGAACTTAGGTGCTGAATAATATTACAATGAGTGAAATATGAAATTCACTTATAGTAAACACTAATGATTATTAGTAGAAGTGAAATCAACAATAGTATTACATAATCTTTCTTCTTTGAATCTGCACTAATTGATAGCAGCCGCTCCTTCAGCATCTTATTCTTAGAAAGGAAATGACTGTCCTTGTTACTTTTCTCTTCATTGGCATCTTCTAGTTTCAAAGTCCAGATGTAGGCTGGCCAGGTAGTTCTTCATGGGATTTCCATGTTCCGGATCAACCCAACAGCTCCATGCACATTCTTGTCCCTGAATACAATGGAAATGTGGGAAGAGTAAGCATAAATAAATGAAACTGACGTTGACTAGAGGGCTTAGTTGCAACTCCTTACCTCTATAGGACACCCGAGGAAACGCCTACCGCCATGCTCGCTCCCCCATGCCACCCTCCGTGCAGGAATGTATCCATGGATGCATCGACGGAGAGTTTGCTGGTCAACCCGTTCCAGCTTCCACCACATTGTGGTATATACATAACATCTTCATATACCATGATTCCAACACCCTAAACCGAACATGGAAGTAATCTATTTATAGCATGAAGTTATAGGAAACAAATCCTAACAAGTTCTTTTCAGAGAAATCAGAACTCACCTGGTTATCAGCAGCTTCATTCATTCTTGAGATGTCCAAATGGGGTGCGAATGAACAGTGCTGCCGAGATTGAAGTGGTGCCTGTGCTTGTGACTCTGTTCAATGCGTAGTGCGTATAATATAGGCAGGCAATGTTCCATGTACACAAGCTTTGGTTTGTAATAAATGAGCAATAAGTTGGAAGATGTGGTTACACCGGTAGCATCATTTATTGCATCTCAAGGAATAGCTGCAATTTTCGTCGAGCGTATGTACTGATATGTGCGCTACCAGGCGGACACGAATGATGTAGGACGCGATAGACGAATGACCGTATACATTTTTACACATTTTCAAAATAGTGGGGCAGAAATAATGCGAGGCGATACATATTCATGAACGATTGTATAGAATAATAAGTAAAACTAGTAATTAAAAATATTACAACAAGTTTTCCATGAACGCATGTTCTTCACCCTAACATAAGAATAATTTAGCTTGATCGAGATTTGTGAATATATTGATAGCTAATATTATTTTACAATATAAAAATTAGTTCACAAGCTTTTACATTTTTAATTAATGTGAGAAGAAAACAACTTAAAAGTGCCCTTGAAAAATACAAATATAAAATTAATTTATCCATGAGGACTATTTATCTCATAAATTTTCGATTATTTACAATAGAGAAGGAAGTGAGAATATATTTCAAATGATACATTGACTAATTTTGTACAAGTGAAATATGGAATGTAAAGAATTTGATAATTCAATTTATAGTACTTCATAAAGCTGTTGAAAATAATTCAATATGTGAAATAATAGATCTGACATTATCAATGTAACTCGAATATATTAAAAATCATTAGATGATTAATATTAGTATATGTCTAATAACAAAATAGCTTCAGTTAACGGCAATGTAGAGTAATGAAAAATTGTTTTGCCTATGTTATATATGCCAATTGAAATGATTAATATAATATTTCCATGTAAATAAAATAATGTAGTTTGTGAGGGTTCCCATACTTTAATTAATGAGTAAGTGACATTATATTTCATATGAATCATTTCATTAATTTGTATTGATGAAATGTGCTAGAATAATATCATATCTCAGTTTATGGTTTTATCATTTATGCCACCAGTTTGGTTTGGCTAATAAATTTTGCCATTACAAATTACAACTGCTAAAAAATGCAATCACTCCGTGGGGCAATCGCACAATGGTTTCGAGTCTGTGAGATATTATCTTCAAAGATGGCATTATATATCTAAAAATTGGCGCCGTTACATAAGATGTTTGCTATGAAATGCCATTACACATTTTTATTGCCATCTTGAACTCGTTGGCCGTGTTATATGACAAAAAAATCCACTATACCAACATGTCAGCTCTCTCTATGTCACTATGATAAGTATGGACCCCAGTTTTTATGAGTAAGAAAGCGAATAAATTGAGATTAAAATTGTAGCGACCCGACCTCAAACGGTCAAGTCTCTGTGCTTTAGTGTCATCCCTGAATCGGTAATGCTGACACACACAGTACTCGAAGGATTTATAACAGAGTAGCAATCACACACTTATTACATCGAATTTCTCAAAAGAGAACTTATTACAATAAATATGGCTTAAGGCCGTTTAATACGATAACAGCAGAAGGCTTGGAAGATAAAGTGAGTCCATCAACTCCAACGGCATAGCTGAGCTGCACGGCAACGACCTAACGAACCTTACTCCTCATCTGAAAAGTCTGCAACATAATACACTGCAGCCCGAAAACGGGTCAGCAAATGGAATATGCTGGCAATGTAACACAGTAGAGTAAGAACAGAATAATGCTATCACTACATGCATATTTGGCTGGTGGAAAGCTCTATGGTTATAGTTTTGCGAAAAGCCAATTTTTCCCTACAACAAAGGAATATATTTTATTTAACTATCATGGTAGTTGAAACATCATTGAGAAGGTTCCTCCAACTCAATCCCAATTAAAAGTAATTATCAACCCAACAATATCAATTTAGAGTGATGAGATACATATGATAATCCAAGTACTAGATACTCAAGATTTGTCCATAACCGGGGACACGGCTAACCATGATTAGTTTATACACTCTGCAGAGGTTTGCGCGCTTTTCTCACAAGACCCGATCTCCTCCGTTGGATTTCTTGCACTGCCGGGTGTTTGAGAAACGGATGACCGAGACACAGTCTTTCAGAAACATTAAATCCTTACTCCAGGCAGACCATACCAACCTACATCCCTCTACCTGCTGATCCACCTCTTCAAGAGCTCATGCAACTTACTCAACTATGCTAGAGCCCATAATAGCATGTGGCTACACATGGAAGTTTCTAGCATGAAATATCTCAGTTCCCTTTGAGCCTGGGTGGCGAACCTTAGGATTATCTCACGGGTACTCCGGGATATCCTAGGACAACACTGGATTCCCCAGGTGCCCAACAAACAATCCACCTAGATGTGTCTTTAAGTTGCCACCTTAAGTTGAACCATTAATTAATAATATCACATATTTCATGGATTCACTCAAACCCAATCCACGTCTACGAGCATAGCATAGCAATATAAGCAATACGTAGAAGTAACTCCCAAGGGTTTGATAATAACAAGGCAATAGGTTCTACCTCATCAACTACTTCACATCCCACATGTTAAACACATCCTAATCATGCAATGTTTGAGGATTGAAACTAATGCATAAAAACTGGGTGATAAAGGGTATGATCAAAGTGTTACTTGCCTTGCTGATGATCCGCAAAACCTAGAGACTCGTAGTAACACGCTTCACACTCCGGGTGTTCTATCGCAAACAAACAATAGCATGCATAAGAAATCAAGCAAACAAGCACGGGTAAAACTCAAATAAGAAGATCTAACTAGAAAGTTCAACTTAAGAACTCCGGTTTGCAAAAAGAATCAAATCAAATAGAGCAACGAAACTCAAACTGCAAGGGAAACAAGATCCGATTACTAATCTAAACCTAAGTCAAATTTTACAGTACCAAAATCTTGTTCAAGTTGATTAAACAGAAAGAGGGTTTCGAGACGAAGATCTAGGCGCTTGAATCGCGTGATTCCGATAAACGAGCGGAAAGATAAACTAAAACAAAATTCGGATCAGAAATCGCGATCGAAAATAATCACAGAAAATCCAAGAAAAAGAAAAACTGACGAACAGGCTAACGAACGAACGCTCGCTGTCTACGGCTAACGAGTGAACACCATTCGTTTAAACGAACGTACGGATGAACATCCGCTAAATAAACTAAACTGGAAAAAAATAAAACTGGTCTATTCTAAAAAAACCTAGGGTTTTCTAAAAAAACGGATCGGTTTTTCTCTCAGAACCAGCGGTGGCGAGGCGACTACCTTGGCGAGGTCCGGCGGTCTCCGTGGGGTCTGGGTGGGGCTGCGGGGCGGCGGGGAGGTGCGGCGCGGCAATGGTGCGGCGGGCGGCGGCGGGGCGCGGCAAGCGGCGGCGGTGCGGCGGTGCGACGGGCGGGGCGAGGCAGGCGGCGGGGTTGGCGGGTGGTGGTGTGGGGATGCGGGGCGGCGCTATAAAAGGATGGGGGCTTGCTTGGGGGAGGGGCAAGGGCGGCGCGGGAGAGTCCTGGCCAGACTCGGCTTCGGGCGGTGGCGGCCTCTTGGTCTCCTGGAAGGAGACGAGACGCGGGGAGGTGGGCCGGCTCGGCTGGGCTTCGGCCTAGTCGGGCGCTGGAGTTTTAAAAAAAAAATTCGCCGAAACTTATATAAATCCTAGAAAATAAAATAAAAATCTAAAAATGCCAAAACAAATTTTCACCGTCTAAATAAAATATTTAGAACAAGATGAACATTTTCTTGGCCCCAAAATGCAACTTTGAAGAACGTGCAATTTTTCTAATTCAAATAAAATAGCAATAAACTCCGAATAAAATCAAATATTTGGTTTTAATATTTTTCCTCCAATATTTCATTTATTTTGGAGAAGTCATATTATCTCCTCTCATATATTTTAATATGAAATATTTTCGGAGAGAAAAATAATTAAAACCAAAAATCCTCGTTTCAATATTTGATAAAACTCAAATATGAAAACAGGGAAATCCCCAACTCTCTCCGAGGGTCCTTGAGTTGCTTAGGATTTCGAGGATTGCGAAACGAAATGCAGCAAAAATATGATATGCATGAATGATCTATGTATAAAATTCCAAATTAAAAATTTGGGATGTTACAAACCTACCGCCCTTAAGATGAATCTCGCCCTCGAGATTCGGGTTGGCTAGAAAATAGGTGTGGGTGGTCTTTGCGAAGATCATCCTCTAATTCCCAGGTGGCTTCATCCTCGGTATGGTGGCTCCACTGAACTTTGCAAAACTTGATAACCTTGCTGCGGGTGACTCGGCTGGCAAATTCAAGAATCCTGACTGGCTTCTCCTCATAGGTCAGATCACTGTCCAACTGAATCACCTCCAAGGGCGCCGTATCTTTTAGCGGTATATCGGCCATCTCAGCATGACACTTATTTAGCTGTGAAACATGAAACACATCGTGAACTCCTGACAGTCCTTCCGGTAACTCCAACTTGTAGGCAACTTCTCCCATACGCTCCAAAATTCGATACGGTCCTACAAATCTCGGGGCTAACTTTCCCTTAACTCTAAAACGTTTCACTCCTCGCAGGGGTGATACTCGCAGATATGCTCCATCTCCAAATCCATAGGTTATTTCCTTGCGTTTCAAATCTGCATAACTCTTCTGTTTGGACTGAGCTACCTTCAATCTATCTCGGATCAACTTAACCTTTTCTTCCGACTCCTTGATCAAATATGGTCCAAACAACTGTCGGTCTCCAACTTCATCCCACATCAACGGTGTTCTACATCTCCGTCCATACAGGGCTTCGAACGGTGCCATCTTCAAACTGGCTTGATAGCTATTGTTGTATGAGAACTCCGCGTAGGGAAAATTGTCATCCCAACTAGATCCATAATCTAGTGCACAAGCTCTCAACATATCCTCCAGGATCTGGTTGACTCTCTCGGTCTATCCATCCGTCCGTGGGTGGAATGTTGTACTGAACTCCAATCTCGTTCCCAAAGTCTGGTGTAGCTGATGCCAAAACTTTGAGGTAAACTGTGTTCCTCTATCTGAGACAATTGTCCTCGGAACTCCATGCAGACATACAATCCTGGTCATGTATATCTTGGCCAACTTCGCACTTGTATAGGTGGTTTTCACTGGGATAAAGTGAGCCACTTTGGTCAAGCGATCAACTACTACCCATATAGAATCATATCCTGATTTGGTCCTGGGTAATCCGGTGATAAAATCCATGCCAAGCTTTTCCCACTTCCATTCGGGTATCGGCATAGGCTGTAACCATCCTACTGGCTTTTGATGCTCAGCCTTCACTCTCTGACATACATCACATACGGCTACATACTCGGAAATATCCTTCTTCATACCAGTCCACCAGAAACGTTCCTTCAAATCCAAATACATCTTGGTGTTTCCGGGGTGTATCGAGTATGGTGAGTCATGAGCCTCCTGAAGTATTAACTTCCTGATCTCTGTGTTATTGGGCACATAAATACGGTCCTCAAACCACAAGGTGTCGTGCTCATCTTCACGAAAACCTTTGGCCTTTCCTTCGCTCATTCTCTCTTTTATCTCAGCAATCTCTTTGTCATCCTTCTGAGCTTCTCGAATCTTTCCCAACAATGTAGAGTGAACCTCCATTGTTGCAACAAAACCTCTAGGAACAATCTCCAATCGAAGTTCCCTGAGACCATCTGCTAACTCCTTTGGCAATCCCGTGCTCACTAGGGTATTAGCATAACTCTTCCAGCTCAAAGCGTCTGCTATGACATTGGCCTTGCCTGGATGATAGTGAAGCTTCATGTCATAATCCTTTATAAGCTCCAAACATCTCCTCTGCCTAAGGTTCAACTCCTTCTGTGTGAAAATGTACTTCAAACTCTTATGATCCGTGTACACATCACAACGGTTTCCAATAAGGTAATGTCTCCAAGTCTTCAACACATGCACTACTGCTGCTAACTCCAAATCATGCGTGGCATAATTCAATTCATGCGGTTTTAGTTGTCGTGAGGCATACGAAACAACTCTTCCGTCTTGCATAAGTACACTTCCAAGTCCTAGGCGGGAGGCATCGCAATACACTTGAAACTCCTTGCGTATGTCCGGTAGAATCAACACTGGGGTTGTGGTTAAACATTTCTTTAACTCCTGAAAACTCGCCTCACATTCTTCCGTCCATTTAAATTTGGTATCCTTCTTCAATAACTCCGTCATTGGTTTCGCAATCTTGGAAAAATTCTCAATGAATCTCCGATAGTATCCTGCGAGTCCAAGAAAACTGCGGATCTCGCTAACTAAAGTGGGTGCCAACCATTCAGTGACTGACTGAACCTTGGTGGGATCTACTGCTACACCTTCTCCTAATATAACATGTCCAAGGAATCCGACTTCTTTCAACCAAAACTCACATTTGCTGAACTTGGCATACAACTGATGTTCCCTGAGTTTCTCGAGAACTAAACGCAAATGCTCTTCGTGCTCCTCCTCATTCTTCGAGTATACCATTATATCATCAATGAACACCACAACAAACTTATCCAAATATTCCATGAACACCTTGTTCATCCTGCTCATGAAATAGGCAGGGGCGTTAGTCAGTCCAAATGACATGACCGTATACTCATACAACCCATACCTTGTGGTAAATGATGTCTTTGGTATATCCTTCTCTCGAATCTTCAGCTGGTGATATCCAGATCGCAGATCGATCTTTGAAAACACCTTAGCTCCTTGCAGCTGGTCAAACAAATCATTGATCATCGGCAGTGGTTATTTGTTCTTGATCGTCACCTCATTTAACACGCGATAATCAACAACCATTCTTAAAGACTTAACCAAAAACTTACCAATAACCGCGTCTGGCTGCTCTTCAACCTCCTCCATGTTAACGTGGTTCACTTGTCCTTTGTTGAATGGATTGGGCTTCTTTCCAGCGCTCCCATTACCATTTCCATTCTTCGCTTCAGGGCACTCCGTGGCATAGTGTCCAATCTTCCCGCACTTGAAACAAGTAACGTGTCTTAGGTCTCTCTTGGCGGGTGTGGCTGGATTGGAATGGTTCTAATTGTTGCTTGCTCCATTCCCATTCCCATTCCTTGGGCCAGTATGATTATGGGTACTTCCTCCATTGTGGGTGTGGCCTCCATGGTTATGAACAAGTCCTCCCGAGTTCGGGGTTAGGCGAGGCTTCTGCTGAGCTCCTGAATTATACCTTCCTTGTCCATACTTCCTCTTACGGCTCTCAATCTGCTGCTACTTCCCTTCAATCATAAGAGCCTTATCTACCAACTCCTGGTAGTTGTTGAATGTTTCCACCATCAACTGCATGCTCATCTCATCATTCAACCCTTCCATAAACTTCTCCTGCTTTGCAGCATCTGTGGCCACATCGTCAGGGGCATAGCGAGATAACATGCTAAACTCATCCACGTACTGAGCCACAGTACAATTCCCCTGGCGTAAGTTGCGAAACTCGCGCTTCTTCATACGCATAGCTCCAGTTGAGACATGGGCTGTACGGAAAGCTTGTTGAAACTGGTCCCATGTAATAGTGGCTATAGGGTAGGTGACAGTGTAATTCTCCCACCATGAGGCTGCTGGTCCATCCAACTGATGTGCGGCAAAACACACCTTCTCAGCATCTGTACATCCTGCAGTGGTTAACTCCCTTCCAATCCTGTGGAGCCAATCATCTGCCATTATCGGCTCGGTGCTACTGGAAAACACCGGCGGCTGCAACCTCAGGAAGTGGGCTAAGTTGTCAACTGGTGGTGGTGGCGGTGGGATGTTGTTGTTGTTGCCTTGGTTCTGAACTAACAACTGCATCAGGGTATTCTGCTGCTGGATCAACTGAGTGAGCTCCGGTGGGAAAGTAAATCTGGGGTCATGTCTCGGAGGCATCTGATGGGTTTAGAGGGAAGAGAATAGAATAGACTGAGCTCTAATGAGAAAAACACTACCCATATGCACATGAGACAAACACAATCATTTCACTCAATCAATCAAGCAAGGGCATACAATCGATCTAACTATTGTTACAAAAGTGCTCGGACTATACTATATACATGGTGGAATACTACTACTGATGTGGTGGTCTACTAAAAATATTGATCGGTCAAAGACTCCATGATGTTTGCTCCAGCTTCATCTTCATAGTCAACATTGCTATCGTCGGGGTCCGAGTCGGTGTCGTCGATGATGATGTAGTCCTCCGGACGAATCTCCTTGGGTTCTTCATCTTCTCCTCCTAGTGCAGGGTCTCCCATGAATACTACTAGCTTCCTTTCCAGATCGTCATTCTTATCCACTAGTACGACGATTTCCTCCTCATAATCTTCACGTGTAGCCTTGAGTTCTTCCTCCAGTTCCATGATCCTAGTCATCGCCTTCTTCAGATCTATCATTCCTGCGCACATCTAGTTCTCCTGGCGACGAATGTGCTGGTTTAACTCCTGGATGAAAGCTGCAATTGATCTATCCTTCCTGGTGCTGATCATCTCCCATTGCTCGTCTCGGCGCCCACAAATCTGGTAGATAGTATCATTAAGCTCCTTATGGTAAACTTCTCCAATGCGTCCCATGGTGATGTGAGCTGCCATACTCTTTCCTAGACTCCAGGTTGGTGCATCGAAGGAAAACTCTATGGACTTAGTGACTGGCGTGAATGTCCTTCCTGGAACTTGAACTTGAATCATCCATCGCTCCTCTTCTGGTAAAGTGGCGTTGTAAGTCCCGGTGAAGCTTGGTATTCCAATGTTCAGGTACCTAGTGACTTCCTTCAAGTGTCGTCCAAAGGGTGCGTCTTCATCCGGTTGTGCAAACTTGTTCCTTGCGTCCGCCATCCCAAAGAATAGAAAATGGAGAGGAGTCAGAAATGAGAAGAGAATAGTGATCTAGGGCTTTTAGCTTAGTGGTCGTGTCCTACACTCAGCATGTGCTCTGATACCATCTTGTAGCGACCCCACCTCAAACGGTCAAGTCTCTGTGCTTTAGTGTCATCCCCGGATCGGTAATGCTGACACACACATTACTCGAAGGATTTATAACAGAGTAGCAATCACACACTTATTACATCGAATGTCTCAAAAGAGAACTTATTACAATAAATATGGCTTAAGGCCATCTAATACGATAACAGCGGAAGGCTTGGAAGATAAAGTGAGTCCATCAACTCCAACAACATAGCTGAGCTGCACGGCAACGACCTAACGAACCTTACTCCTTGTCTGAAAAGTCTGCAACATAATACGTTGCAGCCCGAAAACGGGTCAGCACATGGAATATGCTAGCAATGTAACACAATAGAGCAAGAACAGAATAATGCTATCACTACATGCATATTTGGCTGGTGGAAAGCTCTATGGTTATAGTTTTGCGAAAAGCCAATTTTTCCCTACAACAAAGGAATATATTTTATTTAACTATCATGGTAGTTGAAACATCATTGAGAAGGTTCCTCCAACTCAATCCCAATTAAAAGTAATTATCAAACCAACAATATCAATTTACAGTGATGAGATACATATGATAATCCAAGTACTAGATACTCAAGATTTGTCCATAACCGGGGACATGGCTAACCACGATTAGTTTATACACTCTGCAGAGGTTTGCACACTTTTCCCACAAGACCCAATCTCCTCTGTTGGATTTCTCGCACTGCCGGGTGTTTGAGAAACGGATGACCGAGACACAGTCTTTCAGAAACATTAACTCCTTACTCCGGGCAGACCATACCAACCTACATCCCTCTACCTGCCGATCCACCTCTTCAAGAGCTCATGCAACTTACTCAACTATGCTAGAGCCCATAATAGCATGTGGCTGCACATGGAAGTTTCTAGCATGAAATATCTCAGTTCCCTTTGAGCCTGGGTGGCGGACCTTACGATTATCACACGGGTACTCTGGGATATCCTAGGACAACACTGGATTCCCCAGGTGCCCAACAAACAATCCACCCAGATGTGTATTTAAGTTGCCACCTTAAGTTGAACCATTAATTAATAATCTCACATCTGTCATGGATTCACTCAAACCCAATCCACGTCTACGAGCATAGCATAGCAATATAAGCAATACATAGAAGTAACTCCCAAGGGTTTGATAATAACAGGGCAATAGGTTCTACCTCATCAACTACTTCCCATCCCACATGTTAAACAAATCCTAGTCATGCAATGGTTGAGGATTGAAACTAATGCATAAAAAATGGGTGATAAAGGGTATGATCAAAGTGTTACTTGCCTTGCTGATGATTCGCAAAACCTAGAGACTCGTAGTAGCACGCTTCACACTCCGGGTGTTCTATCGCAAACAAACAATAGCATGCATAAGCAATCAAGCAAAGAAGCATGGGTAAAACTCAAATAAGAAGATCTAACCAAAAAGTTCAACTTAAGAAATCCGGTTTGAAAAAAGAATCAAATCAAATGGAGCAACGAAACTCAAACTGCAAGGGAAACAAGATCCGATTACTAATCTGAACCTAAGTCAAATTTTTACAGTACCAAAATCTTGTTCAAGTAGATTAAACAAAAATAGGGTTTCGAGACGAAGATCTAGGCGGTTGAGTCACCTGATTCTGATAAACGAGCGAAAAGATAAACTAAAACAAAAATCGGATCAGAAATTGCGATCGAAAATAATCGCGGAAAATCCGAGAAAAAGAAAAACTAACGAACAGGCTAACGAACGAACTTTCGCTGTCTGCGGCTAATGAGTGAACACCGTTCGTTAAAACGAACGTACGGATGAACGTCTGCTAAATAAACTAAACCGGAAAAAAAGAAAACCGATCTATTCTAAAAAAAACTAGGGTTTTCTAAAAAAACTGGATCAGTTTTTCTCTCAAAATCGGCGGCGGCGAGGCGACTACCTTGGCGGGGCTCCGGCGAGGTCCGGCGGTCTCCGCGGGGTTTGGGTGGGGCTGCAGGGTGGCGGGCGGTGCGGCGCGACGGCGGGGAGGTGCGGCACGACGGGCGAGGCGCGGCATCGGTGCGGCGGGGCGCGGCAGGCGGCGGCGGTGCGGTGCAGCGATGGGAGGGGCGAGGTAGGCGGCGGGGTTGGCGGGTAGTGGTGTGGGGGTGCGGGCGGCGCTATAAAAGGAGGGGGGCTTGCTTGGGGGAGGGGCAAGGGCGGCGTAGGAGAGTCCCGGTCGGACTCGGCTTCGGGCGGCGGCGGCCTCCCGATCTCCTGGAGGGAGACGAGGCGCGGGGAGGTGGGCCGGCTCGGCTGGGTTCGGCCCAGTCGGGCGCTGGAGATTTTTTTTAAAATAATTTTGCCGAAACTTAAATAAATCCTAGAAAATAAAATAAAAATCTAAAAATGCCAAAACAAATTTTCACCGTATAAATAAAATATTTAGAACAAGATGAACATTTTCTTAGCCCTACAATGCAACTTTGAAGTACGTGCAATTTTTATAATTCAAATAAAATAGCAATAAACTCCGAATAAAATCAAATATTTGATTTTAATATTTTTCCTCCAATATTTCATTTATTTTGGAGAAGTCATATTATCTCCTCTCATATATTTTAATATGAAATATTTTCGGAGAGAAAAATAATTAAAACCAAAAATCCTCGTTTCAATATTTGATAAAATATGAAAACAGGGTAATCCCCAACTCTCTCCGAGGGTCCTTGAGTTGCTTAGGATTTCGAGGGTCGCGAAATGAAATGCAGCAAAATATGATATGCTGGAATGATCTATGTATAACATTCCAAATTGAAAATTTGGGATGCTACAAAAATATAATAGTCTTTTGATGAAGTCGTACCCACTATTTGATGTAGTCAAATAAATGGATAGGTGACATATTGGTATATTGGTATTTTGGTCATTATGACATGACAGACAATATCTGAGCTAAAAATAATGCTTTAAAATTGAATTTTTTTAGCATGTGCCTAACAAAGCAATGGCATTTTGGAGTAGTTGAAATTCATAGTGGTAAAACATAGTAGTTAGACACAAACGGTGGAATAAATGGTAAAAACAAATTAAATTTATAGTACTTTCTAAAGCTATGGACAAAAATTAAATATGTGAAGTATTGCATATGAGATGATAAATATTATTATGTGAGCTCTTTAATTTAATATATTCACTATTTTCAATAGTTTAAGTTGATGGCAAAAAGAGAATGATGTAACATTATAGTCCATATGATGTATGAATAATTCCAATGTTGTGTGCAATGTCAACTGTGCATCTATATCACTTGGTCACTATTGTCTACCTAGTGTTTCATCCGAACGATAACGACATCATTGTGTTCTTCAATGATGTAATAGTTCTAAGGCGGGCTATGCCTTGTTGCAAGAAACTATTGTTTCATTTGTTGCATTAAGGTCACAAGTATGCTATTGTTTTAGATATGAAGTGGTATGGACTATCTCACATCACAGGACAACTCATCATACATGATACTTATGATATTTGATTTTTCAGTTATCTGTAATATGAATTTTTGTATTCACGTTTGTGAAAGATTAAATATGAAAATAAATACAAGTGATTGCAACCTATTTCAAAATATAATATCTATCTCTTTTGTGAACTGAAATATGATGTTTCAAATGTAAACAGTTAGTACATATAATATTTAATTTCATTTATTCGAAATCTGATTTTTTCCCTCAATAATTACCTTATTTGATATTATGAAAGTAAAATATGATATGAAGAGCATCTAATATTTTGTTATTTAATAAATATATGTAATACAAGTTTAGCATATCTAATATGGAAAATAAATGACATATGTAATACTTAGCATATTCAACTTCACAAAAGATTATGAACTAACGTAATGAGTCTTAATAATGTTATTCTTCATCTCAATCCCTTTTCTATCAGTAATATGAAATATGTAATATTATTTATGTTACAATAATATGGAATAAGTTCATACTTAGCATATTAAATTATCTATTAGTATACAAAATGTCATGTTTCACTAATATGTAATATGTTAGTATGAAATATGAAATAAAAAACACATGTTTCAATATTATGAATGCCAAATACATGTTGTATAATATAAAAATGATATCTCAGTAGCATATGAAATATAGAGTAAATTCCTTCTATATTGAAATATTTTTTACATAAATTCGAAATTGTGTATTAACTTATGTAAAACATGACATATGAAAATCAATACAAACGGTTGCAACCTGTTTCAATATATACTATTCTGTTTATTTTTAACCAAAATATGATGTTCAACATGTGAACCGTTAAGACATGACTTATTAAATATTATATACCTGAAATTTCATTTTGGTGAAAGTGAAATGTCATCTTTACAACATCTCGTATTTCATTCTTTCCACAATAATAACCATATGAAATATGTAATTGTTAGATTATATGTCAGCAAATTGACATATGTAATACTTACCATATTCTTCATATGACTCTCGGGATGCGAAACATTAATGAAACTAGAACACACATTTCAGTAATAGGAAAGAACAAAGAAACTAAAACAGATGTTGTATCATGTAAATATGATATTTTAGTGATGTATTTTGATACATACGGTCTACTATTATACAAATTGTGAAATATGATATATATGAAATTATATTTTGTTGTTATCTGTAATAGGAATTTGTTTTTTCACATATGTCAAACATGAAAAATGAAAATAAATAGAAATGATTGCAACCTACTTCCAAATATCATATTCTCTGTTTTTACAATTGAAATATTAATGTTAGAAATGGGAATCATTATGACATATCTTATTTCATTAGACATATGTGAAAAATGATATTTGGTCATGAATTACCTAATTTCATATTATGAAATTTAATTATTATATGCACAGCATCTAATTTGTAGTTATTCAATAAATAATTAAAATAACATTTGTTAATAATATATTAAAATTTTGGTTAGTCATACAAAAATTTGGTTATATGCACAGCAAGTGTTTTCATGATTCACATTTCACATTATTGATATACAGGAGAGTCATATGGAAAATATCGGTATTTAAGCTCATTAAGTTAGTCATACAAAAATTTGTAAAGTTGAATATGGTAAGTATTACGTATCTCATTTTTCTGACAAATAAGTACGCATAGATGGATAATTCTTTTATTTTACATGGATCCTATTATGGAAACAATGAAATCTGAGATGTTGTAATTATTGCAATGCACTTCCATAATATGAATTCCATAATTGAATAGAACATTTCATATTTCAGATGTATAATATGAAATAATAGATGTCTAAACGGTGCATAGTTGAAACATCATATTTGAGTTGAAATAATACATAAATATGTTATTTTGAAATAGGTTGAAATCATTTGTATTTATTTTCATATATGATGTTTGACATAACTGAATAGTGATATATGATATGATCTTCAATGATATATGGTATTGCATCCAAACATAGTGAAATCGGTGTGATCTTCAATGATCTAATTGTTGTAAGGCGGGCTATGCCTTATTGCACGAAACTATTCTTTCATTTGCTTCATTCAGGTCAGCAGTCTGCTATTTTTTCTATATGAAGCGGTATGGTCTATCTCACATCGCACGACAGCTCATCATATAGGGTAAACTACATTGCAGCACCTAGACTCTTAAAAACAACATAGCGTGGGAACATGAATTCAATTGCATTGGACATAACAGTTGTTGTTTGTGCCGCCAACGACGGATCTCGTTCATACAAATAGAGTTTGTACATTTGTACAAATGGGTATATTGTGGATATCATCGTCATAGTGTGCGTTTGTGATAGTTCTAGATGTCAAGGAATGGTTATCTTGTTCCATGGTCTTCATAAAATAAAATCTATTTCATATCATGAATTACATTATTAATCTTTTCTGGAATTCAATTTTTTGGGGAATACATGTTTGGCATAACCATGCAATTTTCTGTTACTATATTCATATTATAATGAACTTCAAGATTTCAGTTAAAAATTGAATTTTGATCTCTTAGAAAACATTGCACACGATGAACATACGAAATACATTGATACACATAGTTTTACACATAATAAGTACCAAAGGAATTGCATTTTGATTAAAGTAGGAGCAAAAAAATAAGATTCAAGTTGGAAAACATAATAAATAAGTAATATAAGCATTAGCATCATCGTCATTTGAATGTAAGATTATATGCGGGCAATCAACGTGTACTTTGTCACTATTGAGCATGCGCCTAACGAAGCAATGGCATTTTTTAGCAATTGAGATTCATAGTGGCAAAACTTAGTACTCAGACACAACCTGTGGCATAAATGATAATAATTATTCATTTGTTATTATTTTGTAAAGATATGGGAAACAATTTGGTATGTCAAGTATTATACGTCAGTCAATAAATATTATTATTGTAGTGACCAGACCTCAAACGGTCCAATCTCTGTGCTCTGGTGTCATCCCTGGATCAGTAATGCTGACACCACACAATACTTGAAGGATTTATAACAAAGTAGCAATCACACACTTATTACATCGAGTGTCTCAAAAGAGAACTATTACAATAAATATGGCTTAAGGCCATCTCATAACGATAACAGTGGAAGGCTTGGAAGATAAGTGAGTCCATCAACTCCAACGGCATCACTGAGTATAGAACCGCGACCTAAAAGCACCTTACTCGTCGTCTGAAAAGTCTACAACATGAACGTTGCAGCCCGAAACGGGTCAGCACATGGAATATGCTGGCAATGTAACACATAGAGAGCAATGAAAGAACAAGGCTATACTACATGCATATTTGGCTGGTGGAAAGCTCTATGGTTACAGTTTTGCGTAAAGCCAATTTTTCCCTACTGCAAAAGGAATAAATTTTATTTAACTATCATGGTGGTTGTTAAACATTGAGAGTGTAGACACGCTCTCAATCCCAATTAAACATCATCATTAAAACCCAACAAATTAATTAGAGTAACATGATGAGATTCACATGATAATCCAAGAACTAGATACTCAAGATGTCCATAACCGGGGACACAGCTAACCATGATTAGTTTATACACTCTGTAGAGTTTTGCGCACTTTTCCCCACAAGACTCGATCTCCTCCGTTGGATTTCTCACACTACATGGTGTTTGAGAAACGGATGACCGAGACATAGTTTTTCAGAACCGCCCGCACCTTACGAATGGGTAGACCGTTACACCTACTTTCCCCTACATCTGCTAGTCTACCACTGTAAGAGTCCGCACAACTTAGTCAACTATGCTAGAGCCCATAGTAGCTTGTGGCTGCACACGGAAGTTTCTAGTATGAATAATCTCATGATCCCTTTGATCCTAGGTGGCGGTCTAAAAGAAAAACAGGCAATCGCTGGAATACCCAGGTGCCTCAATCCACCCAGATGTGTATTTAAGTTGCCACCTTAGATAAACCATTAATTAACAATCTCACATCTGTCATGGAAACACTCACCCAATCCACGTCTACTAGCATAGCATGGCATACAAAGCAAACGTAGAAGTAACTCCCAAAGGTTTGATAATAAAACAGGTAATAGGTACTACCTCATCTACTTCCCAAACCCACAATTTAATTAGATCCTAATCATGCAATGTGTGAGGATTGATCTAATGCAATAAAAACTGGGTAATAGGAAGTATGATCAAAGTGTTACTTGCCTTGCTGATGATCCGCAAAACCTAGCGATTCAAAGTAGCAAGCGGCACACTCCGGGTACTCTATCGCAAACAAACAAGCTGTAACGCCCCAAGACCGGAGCTTCAGATGTCTTCCAGGGTTTCCGAGATTTCGTTGTGTGATTTGTTTCGTCTGTTGCATTCATCTTTGCATCATGTGCATTGCATCATGTCATCATGCCATCATGTCATTTCTTTTCTTAACTCAACTAAATAAACCGTATGGATCTTCGATCCATTTAAACCAAGGAATTCACATGGTGATTCTCTTTACAACTTATCCTCTCGATATTTAGAGAGCTATAGTAATTATTCCAATTATGTGGAATTACCTTAACACACTTGCAAAAATCCCAATGCCTTTTATTATTTCAACTCTTGGCCTCTAACTTTGCCACATGTCCTTTCATCATTTTCCGGAGCTCCACCTAATTTCTCAACATTTTTGGGCACTTCGAAAAACCTATCCTAGTTCAAACCTTTTGAATTAAATTCAAAGGAATTTGAATTTAATCTTTCAAACTTGACCTTTTTCTATTTTCCCGGACCGTGCTTATTTTTCTGAGTCCGTGAAAATTATCCCCGTGCCCAAATTCTTCCTCTAACCTTCTCTTCTCTCTTTTCCTTTCTCCTATTTTATTGTCTCTGTTTTTGTTAAGAGTAGAATCAAGAGAGGGAGAGAAGGGAGCCCAACAGGCCATTTGGGCCCAGCTGCATCTAACCTAGCCCAGGCCGGCCCATCCTTCCCCACAGCCCACCTAAACCTACTTCCTAACCCTAGGCCCAACGCACCAACCTCCCTCTCCTCATGATCTCCTCTTCCCTCGCGCCGCCAGAGAGACCCGCAGCCCAATCCCCATCTCCCTCGCGCGTGCTCCTCTTCTCACTTGCTGGCCGCAGCCACTCCTCCCTCGATCCCTCTCCTCCTCTCGCTAGTCTTCTGCTGCCGCCACACCCTCTCGCTCGCGCCCGATCCCCCCCGGTAGCCACGTCTAGCGCCGGCCCTGCCGCCAAGCGACGCCCGCTCTTCGGTCCGGCGTCCCACGCTGTCCCCGTCGCCATCGTCCATCCTTTCACCGGAGCCCGGCACCTCTACCTCGCCTCTGCTCCCGCATGCTTCGCCTCCCCGTGCTCCAGTTGCACCGACGTCCGGGGCTCCAAGTCCTCCACCTCCGTTGTTCGCCCCAAGGTTCGGCGAGGTCACGGCCGGACCCAACTCCGGTGCCCCGTCCCCATTGGTGCTGACCTCCACCGCAGGGGCAGCGTGGTCGCTGCCCTACTTCTGTGTTGTTTGCCAGGTCCCGCAGGAGGCCGCGCGAGCCCGCATTGACCACGTCAGTGTGGGTCCTTTTCGCCTGCAGCTGCCGCCATGGAACCGAGCTTAGAGCTCCGCTGCTGCCTTGGTGCTGCTATGCCCAACTCCTCCTTGACAGTTGCCTCGTCTCCGGCCCTGCCCATTGGAGCCATGCCTCCCGGTGCCTGCAGCCGTGTCGCCGGTCTTCTGTCTCGACCCGACATCTTTCCCTTGTGGCATCTATTTAGGTGCAGCACCACAAGTTTTGCCTCTGTGCACCCGGGTGATGTTGGCAGTGGAGTACCACGACGCCCGACGCCTAAAACGATCACCGAACCGGAAATAACGCCAAGTACTAGGTCAACGAGGACCGCCAAGTTCGTCTTCCGCCGTCTCCAAAATCGCCAAGTACCACGACGATACGTGAACGACCACCGCCGACCCCAAGTTACTCGGATTCGTCAAGTACCTCTACGAAAACATTGTACAACTACTTCCTCTACGAACTCGAACCACTCGATAATGCTCCCTTGGAAGGTATAACCACCGAGACGACGCCTGTGAACGAGTGTTGTGTGATGTATGAGATGCTTGTGTTTGCACCGTGTCCGAATTGTCACTCGTTTTCATGCCACTAACCCGTGGGAACCCGGTAGTCAGGAGCACCCCACCATCTCTAGCATGTTTCGCACATCCGCACGCTTCCTTTTGCACCGGTATCTCCATGAGCTATCGGAACCGATATGTTGCCGTGGCATCATTTTCGGATTCGTTGCCGTGGCACCCCTTTCTTCCACCACGGTGACAAATGCTTCATAACATGCTCATGTCAACATTTTCATAAAATTGCTTAAAACTTCCTTATGTTTTTCGCATCATAATAACAACATTTAAATGTTTATAATCATTGTTGCATTAAATTGCTAATGCATATGGGGATTTACCGGATTTGTTGTTTGTTATATCCGGCCCCATTTAAATTGTTTAGATGATATAGTTTTGTTATGCTTCACCTCTTGCCATGTTTAAACAACATTTAATATTGTTGGGTACCTAACCGAGAGTGAACTAAATAATTGATGTGGTGTTCGGTCAATATGCAACGGAGTTGCATATTGAGATCCACTTAATTTTTAGGATTGCTTGTGCACTTTGCCATGCCATGCCGCTTTAATCCGGACATGCATCATACTTGTTTGCGCATCATGCCATGTTATGTGATGATTGTTCACTATGCTGTTTGCTTCTTTCCGATGTTGCTTCTTCGGGTTGGTTCTGATAACGTCGTGTTTGTGAGGAACCGTTCGTCTTCGTCCGTTTGTCCTCTTCATGGACTCGTTCTGCTTCCTTGCGGGATCTCAGGCAAGATGACCATACCCTCGAAATCACTTCTATCTTTGCTTGCTTAGTTACTCGCTCTTTTTCTATGCCTATGCTGCGATACCTACCACTTGCTTATCATGCCTCCCATATTGTTGAACCAAGCCTCCAACCCACCTTGCCCTAGCAAACCGTTGTTTGTCTATGTTACCGCTTTGCTCAGCCCCTCTTATAGCGTTGTTAGTTGCAAGTGAAGATTGAAGTTTGTTCCTTGTTGGAACATGGAGATGTTGTTCCTTGTTGGAACATGTTTACTTGTTGGGATATCACAATATATCTTATTTAATTAATGCATCTATATACTTGGTAAAGGGTGGAAGGCTCGGCCTTATGCCTGGTGTTTTGTTCCACTCTTTCCGCCCTAGTTCCCGTCATATCGGTGTTATGTTCCTGGATTTTGTGTTCCTTACGCGGTTGGTTTATAATGGGAACCCCTTGACAGTTTGCTTTGAATAAAACTCCTCCAGCAAGGCCCAACATTGGTTTTACCATTTGCCACCTAGCCTCTTTTTTCCCTTGGGTTAGGCCAGCCCAAGGGTCATCTTTATTTTAACCCCCCGGGCCAGTGCTCCTCTGAGTGTTGGTCCAACTGAGCGATGTCCGGAGCTACCAGGGGCAACTCTGGGCTGGCCCACCCGACGTCTGGCTCATCCGGTGTGCCCTGAGAACGAGATATGTGCAGCTCCTCTCAGGATTTGTCGGCACATCTAGGTGGCTTTGCTGGTCTTGTTTTACCATTGCCGAAATGTCTTGTAACCGGGATTCCGAGTCTGATCGGGTCTTCCCGCTAGAAGGTCTATTCCTTCGTTCACCGTGAGAGCTTGTCATGGGCTAAGATGGGACACCCCTGCAGGGTTTTGAACTTCCGAAAGCCGTGCCCACGGTTATGGGCAGATGGGAATTTGTTAATGTCCGGTTGTAGAAAACCTGAACTTGACCTTAATTAAAATGCATCAACCGCATGTGTAACCGTGATGGTCTCTTTCCGGCGGAGTTCGGGAAGTGAACATGGTGTTGGAGTTATGTTTGACGTAGGTTGTTCTAGGATCACTTCTTGATCATAGATTCTCGACCGTGCTTTGCCTTCTCTTCTCGCTCTCATTTGCGTATGTTAGCCACCATATATGCTAGTCACTTGCTGCAGCTCCATCTCATATCTTTTACCTTACCCATAAGCTTAAATAGTCTTGATCGCAAGGGTGCGAGATTGCTGAGTCCCCGTGGCTCACAGATACTTCCAAAACCAGCTTGCAGGTGCCGATGAGTCCGTGAAGTCGACGCAACCAAGCTCAAGGAGGAGCTCGATGAAGATCTTGTCCTCTGTGTTGTTTCATTCTAGTTGATCAGTAGTGGAGCCCAGTTGGGGTCGATCGGAGACCGTGTCGCATTTGGGGTTCTTCTTTTATTTTGGTTCCGTAGTTGGACCTTGTTTGTATCTGGATGATGTAATGTTTTATTCATGTATTGTGTGAAGTGGCGATTGTAAGCCAACTATGTATCTCTTTTCCCTTATGTATTACATGGGTTTGTGTGAAGATTACCTCACTTGCGACATTGCTTTCAATGCGGTTATGCCTCTAAGTCGTGCTTCGACACGTGGGAGATATAGCCGCATCGAGGGCGTTACAAGTTGGTAATCAGAGCCTTCCCCGACCTTAGGAGCCCCATTGCTTGATCGTTTTTAGCGGCCGAGTTGTGTCTAGAAAAATGTTTTGAGCCATTTAGGAATTATATATCGGAGAGTTTAGGAATTCTTTTTACTTCCCAGTCTCCTCATCGCTCTGGTAAGGCATCCTGACGTAGAGTTTTGACTCTTCTCTTCTCAAATTTCACTAAAAAAAATTTAGGATCACGCGGGTATCTTGGAATCGTTCCGATGGTTTTGTGATGAGAACATTGTCTTGGTGCCTCCTGTCAGGGGTTTTGTGGAAGTGTCCCGGGGAGTTGAGCTCCGAGGTGTTGTCGTCATAATTTTATCGTTGCAGTTCTGGAATACCTGAGTTTAGTACGCCGACATCGAAAATCTCTTTTATGCAGTTCGTTGGTGAGATAACCTCGACGCCACCCAGTACTGGGGCGGGAGTTTGGGAGTATCGCCATAACTTGTATAACGGATGCTTTTCGAAGGTTGAGGTAGACGATTTCCGAAGGATTCTTGGTTATGTGTTGAAGGATGGATACAGTTGGATGTAGGATTTGCTAGTTTTGGGTGAGATATTATGCTTCCCCTGTATCCCCAACACCTGATTGCATAACCGAAAATTTTTGGGAGTTTATAATGGGGAATTCAAGTAGCTCTTAGGATATCTTTCCGATGGATATATGATATGAAATTGGGGTTCGACGTCTAGTGGTCCGCCTATTCACGGTCGGTTTTACAATGGTCTCGTTGTGTCTTAAAGAGTCCTTGGCTATGCCGACTCGGGGACACTTCGTATGTCATGTGCACTGCCTTGTACATGATGGTGCTGTACGATCGAGCCCGTGTAGGCCCCACCACGAAAACTTCGGACGAAATCTCTATCATATGTTTGTTCCGGCTTATTCCGCAAGCCAATCCTTTGTTTTTGTTTTGAGTTGTGGTATTCGAGTTGCTTCGAAGTCAAGAGTTGATTCCATACCTTTCCCAAATGTTGTTCTCATACTCCGATGTGAATACCAATCCTCATGATAATCGAGATTGTCATGTCAATCCTTTTCAACCGGCGTGTTTCTCTTCAAGTGGATCCGATCATTTCTACAACCATAAGATCCATTCTTTTCCGTCAATGTTCTTACCCGGTGGTTTCCATGAAGATGTTCTACTAGTTCATCATTCTTCATTCATTTCTTCTCCGGTGGATTCAATTCAAGCTTTCGGTGTTGATCATATTCTTTTATGTATTTCAAATGCTTTTCTTGTGCCGGTGCACCTCATAATAATTCATTTCTCGCTATTCATTTGTTCCGGAGTGCTCAAGATATCTCAATGGGCTCGTCTTGTCATTCAAGATCCGTTCAACCTATTTCGGGGTTGTTATATCATTCAAGCCATTTAATTCAACCAGTGCTTTCTCTCTTTTAAATCCTTCAATGATGTTTCTTTTGAGTGGGCCGTAACCCACAGGTCTTTTCCCAGGATCTTACCTGACTCTTCTTATTCTCCCGGAGCTATCATAAATTCATTTCAAAGTTTGACATAAGAATGAATTATCATCATTCAAATGTATTTCTCCAAGATCTTTCAAATTCTTTTCATCGTTGGCTCAACCTTTCCATTCTTCATTCCGGAGTGCCTCAACAATTCATGGTGGTGTTTCTCGTCGTCATTCTCAGATTTTGAAGACCGAAGAAGAGTTTCTCTTTAATCTTGCTCCATTCTCTTCAAGATTCGTGATTCTAGTTTGTTGCCATCCTCTCGTAATTGTTTTGATCGTGAAAAATTATTTTCACCTATCCGAAGCAATTCAAGAGTCTTCTCAGTTTGTTATCCGGAGTCCATCAATTCAGGTTTATTCATTATTAGCTTTCAGCTCTCATACTCCAAATCTTACCGGTGCTTCGTTCAAGTGATCTCTAATCAGTTTGTGATCCCTTCGTTCTCATGTATCTAGTTTCTCTCGAGCATCTTCGTTCATTTGCAAATTCTTCCCGGTGTTTCTTTATCTTTTCTTCGTCCATTTTAAATTCTTACGGTGGTTCTTCGAAGATTCTTCTTCCTTCGTTTATCATATCAATGCATTCGTGCTTTCCAAATTCTACTGGTGGATCGTTGAAGACCTTCTCAAGTTGAGCTATATCTATCTTCATCCTTGCTACGAGAATAAGTAGTATGCCAAATCCGTGGATTGTCATCAATTTAAATTGGTGAAGGATAAGCATAACATAATTCTTATTCTTGTTCATCCAAATGATTAATTCCTTATTCCGAAGGTTCATTGAAAAATTCTCGGTTTCTTTGTTTCATCTTCTATTTTTCCCGGAGTTCCAACCTTTTTCAATTACTTCACCACGGAGATTCATTTAAATCGGTACAAGGATTCACCTTGTGTTTTCAACTTCTCTTTCCTTCCGTTTGTTCATTCTTTCGTTTACCGGAGTTCTTCATGGAGGTTCTACATGATGGTTCATAAAGGATTTAATTCCTTCTCGAAGTGTTCATCAAGATTCTTTTCTAAGAAGCTCAAGTTTTCTTCATCTTGCTATCCGGAGTGCATTTCTATCTACCGTATCATTGGAGGTGGTATTATGTCATTCTTGATAATTTGAGTTCATGTTTTCATGATTCACATGTTGTCAAGATTGGGATATTTTAAATCCATCAATCTCGTCATTGGAGCTATCTTGGGTTATATTTCACCTAAAACCGCCCCTAAGGATTGTTGCTATTTATGGTGCTCATATAAGACCCAAGTTCTTCATTTATCCTCCCGGTGAAATAAGCTTCTCGTCTCCTTGTTGATATCAATCCAATTCTGCTTCTCGTCTCCTTGTCACCTCATAATTTGAGATGTATTCCATAAGACCATATCAAGCTTACTCTTTTCGTTGTTGGTTTTCCAACAATTCTGTTCGAACCTTCTCCTAAGGATGCCTTTTCAAGCTCTTTTGTGACAGAAGTTGGCTTTTTCTTCCCCATTCTCCTATTTCAATTATCTATCTTCTATTCTTTTGTTCCGGAGGCATTGTGATGTTGCTTTCTTCAACCATCATCTCGCTTCATCAAAGATTATGTTCTTTTCATGATTGTCTATTTAACCGGAGTGTTGTGCCCTTTTGCTCAAGTTCCTTTCATCTTATCAAGTCTTGCATACCTTCTAAACCGGAGTGCTTCCCGAATTTGTTCTTACTTGTTCCTCTTTCTTAACGGGGTGCTTTCAACTTTATTCATCTTCGTTGTACTCTTTCTTTCAAATTTGCTCAACCTCTCGAGGTTCTTTGGTTTCACTCGTTTGAAAGAAGCAACTTAGTTTTACCTCTTCTCTTCCTCTTCTTTTCCCTCCGGTGCCATCCTAGATCTCGGGACGAGATCCTCTCGTAGTGGTGGAGTGTTGTAACGCCCCAAGACCGGAGCTTCAGATGTCTTCCAGGGTTTCCGAGATTTCGTTGTGTGATTTGTTTCGTCTGTTGCATTCATCTTTGCATCATGTGCATTGCATCATGTCATCATGCCATCATGTCATTTCTTTTCTTAACTCAACTAAATAAACCGTATGGATCTTTGATCCATTTAAACCGAGGGAATTCGCATGGTGATTCTCTTTACAACTTATCCTCTCGATATTTAGAGAGCTATAGTAATTATTCCAATTATGTGGAATTACCTTAACACACCTGCAAAAATCCCAATGCCTTTTATTATTTCAACTCTTGGCCTCTAACTTTGCCACATGTCCTTTCATCATTTTCTGGAGCTCCACCTAATTTCACAACATTTTTGGGCACTTCGAAAAACCTATCCTAGTTCAAACCTTTTGAATTAAATTCAAAGGAATTTGAATTTAATCTTTCAAACTTGACCTTTTCCTATTTTCCCGGACCGTGCTCATTTTTCTGAGTCCGTGAAAATTATCCCCGTGCCCAAATTCTTCCTCTAACCTTCTCTTCTCTCTTTTCCTTTCTCCTATTTTATTGTCTCTGTTTTTGTTAAGAGTAGAATCAAGAGAGGGAGAGAAGGGAGCCCAGCAGGCCATTTGGGCCCAGCTGCATCTAACCTAGCCCAGGCCGGCCCATCCTTCCCCGCAGCCCACCTAAACCTACTTCCTAACCCTAGGCCCAACGAACCAACCTCCCTCTCCTCACGATCTCCTCTTCCCTCGCGCCGCCAGAGAGACCCGCAGCCCGATCCCCATCTCCCTCGCGCGTGCTCCTCTTCTCGCTCGCTGGCCGCAGCCACTCCTCCCTCGATCCCTCTCCTCCTATCGCTAGTCTTCTGCCGCCGCCACACCCTCTCGCTCGCGCCCGATCCCCCCCCCCGGCAGCCACGTCCAGTGCTGGCCCTGCCGCCGAGCGACGCCCGCTCTTCGGTCCGGTGTCCCGCGCTGTCCCCGTCGCCATCGTCCATCCTGTCACCGGAGCCCGGCGCCTCTACCTCGCCTCTGCTCCCGCATGCTTCGCCTCCCCGTGCTCCAGTTGCACTGACTTCCGGGGCTCCAAAATCCTCCACCTCCGTTGTTCGCCCCAAGGTCCGGCGAGGTCACGGCCGGACCCAACTCTGGTGCCCCGTCCCCATTGGTGCTGACCTCCACCGCAGGGGCAGCGTGGTCGCTGCCCTGCTTCTATGTTGTTTGCCAGGTCCGGCAGGAGGCCGCGCGAGCCCGCATTGACCACGTCGGTGTGGGTCCTTTTCGCCTGCAGCGGCCACCATGGAACCGAGCTTAGAGCTCCCCTGCTGCCTTGGTGCTGCTATGCCCAACTCCTCCTTGACAGTTGCCTCGTCTCCGTCCCTGCCCGTTGGAGCCATGCCTCCTTGTGCCCGCAGCCGCGTCGCCGGTCTTCTGTCTCGACCCGGCATCTTTCCCTTGTGGCATCTATTTAGGTGCAGCGCCACAAGTTTTGCCTCTGTGCACCCGGGTGATGTTGGCAGTGGAGTACCTCGACGCCCGACGCTTAAAACGATGACCGAACCGGAAATAACGCCAAGTACTAGGTCAACGAGGACCGCCAAGTTCGTCTTCCGCCATCTCTGAAATCGCCAAGTACCACGACGATACGTGAACGACCACCGCCCACCCCAAGTTACTCGGATTCGTCAAGTACCTCTACGAAAACATTGTATAACTACTTCATCTACGAACTCGAACCGCTCGAGAATGCTCCCTTGGAAGGTATAACCACCGAGACGACGCCCGTGAACGAGTGTTGTGTGATGTATGAGATGCTTGTGTTTGCACCGTGTCCGAATTGTCACTCGTTTTCATGCCACTAACCCGTGGGAACCCGGTAGTCGGGAGCACCCCACCATCTCTAGCATGTTTCGCACATCCGCGCGCTTCCTTTTGCACCGGTATCTCCATGAGCTATCGGAACCGATATGTTGTCGTGGCATCATTTTCGGATTCGTTGCCGTGGCACCCCTTTCTTCCACCACGGTGACAAATGCTTCATAACATGCTCATGTCAACATTTTCATAAAATTGCTTAAAACTTGCTTATGTTTTTCGCATCATAATAACAACATTTAAATGTTTATAATCATTGTTGCATTAAATTGCTAATGCATATGGGGATTTACCGGATTTGTTGTTTGTTATATCCGGCCCCATTTAAATTGTTTAGATGATATAGTTTTGTTATGCTTCACCTCTTGCCATGTTTAAACAACATTTAATATTGTTGGGTACCTAACCGAGAGTGAGCTAAATAATTGATGTGGTGTTCGGTCAATATGCTACGGAGTTGCATATTGAGCTCCACTTAATTTGTAGGATTGCTTGTGCACTTTGCCATGCCATGCCGCTTTAATCCGGACATGCATCATACTTGTTTGCGCATCATGCCATGTTATGTGATGATTGTTCACTATGCTATTTGCTTCTTTCCGATGTTGCTTCTTCGGGTTGGTTCTGATAACGTCGTGTTTGTGAGGAACCGTTCGTCTTCGTCCGTTTGTCCTCTTCATGGACTCGTTCTGCTTCCTTGCGGGATCTCAGGCAAGATGACCATACCCTCGAAATCACTTCTATCTTTGCTTGCTTAGTTACTCGCTCTTTTTCTATGCCTATGCTGCGATACCTACCACTTGCTTATCATGCCTCCCATATTGTTGAACCAAGCCTCCAACCCACCTTGCCCTAGCAAACCGTTGTTTGTCTATGTTACCGCTTTGCTCAGCCCCTCTTATAGCGTTGTTAGTTGCAAGTGAAGATTGAAGTTTGTTCCTTGTTGGAACATGGAGATGTTGTTCCTTGTTGGAACATGTTTACTTGTTGGGATATCACAATATATCTTATTTAATTAATGCATCTATATACTTGGTAAAGGGTGGAAGGCTCGGCCTTATGCCTGGTGTTTTGTTCCACTCTTTCCGCCCTAGTTCCCGTCATATCGGTGTTATGTTCCTGGATTTTGTGTTCCTTACGCGGTTGGTTTATAATGGGAACCCCTTGACAGTTCGCTTTGAATAAAACTCCTCCAGCAAGGCCCAACATTGGTTTTACCATTTGCCACCTAGCCTCTTTTTTCCCTTGGGTTAGGCCAGCCCAAGGGTCATCTTTATTTTAACCCCCCGGGCCAGTGCTCCTCTGAGTGTTGGTCCAACTGAGCGATGTCCGGAGCTGCCAGGGGCAACTCTGGGCTGGCCCACCCGACGTTTGGCTCATCCGGTGTGCCCTGAGAACGAGATATGTGCAGCTCCTCTCGGGATTTGTCGGCACATCTAGGTGGCTTTGCTGGTCTTGTTTTACCATTGCCGAAATGTCTTGTAACCGGGATTCCGAGTCTGATCGGGTCTTCCCGCTAGAAGGTCTATTCCTTCGTTGACCGTGAGAGCTTGTCATGGGCTAAGTTGGGACACCCCTGCAGGGTTTTGAACTTCCGAAAGCCGTGCCCACGGTTATGGGCAGATGGGAATTTGTTAATGTCCGGTTGTAGAAAACCTGAACTTGACCTTAATTAAAATGCATCAACCGCGTGTGTAACCGTGATGGTCTCTTTCCGGCGGAGTTCGGGAAGTGAACACGGTGTTGGAGTTATGTTTGACGTAGGTTGTTCTAGGATCACTTCTTGATCATAGATTCTCGACCGTGCTTTGCCTTCTCTTCTCGCTCTCATTTGCGTATGTTAGCCACCATATATGCTAGTCGCTTGCTGCAGCTCCATCTCATATCTTTTACCTTACCCATAAGCTTAAATAGTCTTGATCGCGAGGGTGCGAGATTGCTGAGTCCCCGTGGCTCACAGATACTTCCAAAACCAGCTTGCAGGTGCCGATGAGTCCGTGCAGTCGACGCAACCAAGCTCAAGGAGGAGCTCGATGAAGATCTTGTCCTTTGTGTCATTTCATTCTAGTTGATCAGTAGTGGAGCCCAGTTGGGGTCGATCGGAGACCATGTCGCATTTGGGGTTCTTCTTTTATTTTGGTTCCGTAGTTGGACCTTGTTTGTATCTGGATGATGTAATGTTTTATTCATGTATTGTGTGAAGTGGCGATTGTAAGCCAACTATGTATCTCTTTTCCCTTATGTATTACATGGGTTTGTGTGAAGATTACCTCACTTGCGACATTGCTTTCAATGCAGTTATGCCTCTAAGTCGTGCTTCGACACGTGGGAGATATAGCCGCATCGAGGGCGTTACAAGTTGGTAATCAGAGCCTTCCCCGACCTTAGGAGCCCCATTGCTTGATCGTTTTTAGCGGCCGAGTTGTGTCTAGAAAAATGTTTTGAGCCATTTAGGAATTATATATCGGAGAGTTTAGGAATTCTTTTTACTTCCCAGTCTCCTCATCGCTCTGGTAAGGCATCCTGACGTAGAGTTTTGACTCTTCTCTTCTCAAATTTCACTAAAAAAAATTTAGGATCACGCGGGTATCTTGGAATCGTTCCGATGGTTTTGTGACGAGAACATTGTCTTGGTGCCTCCTGTCAGGGGTTTTGTGGAAGTGTCCCGGGGAGTTGAGCTCCGAGGTGTTGTCGTCATAATTTTATCGTTGCAGTTCTGGAATACCTGAGTTTAGTACGCCGACATCGAAAATCTCTTTTATGCAGTTCGTTGGTGAGATAACCTCGACGCCACCCAGTACTGGGGCGGGAGTTTGGGAGTATCGCCATAACTTGTATAACGGATGCTTTTCGAAGGTTGAGGTAGACGATTTCCGAAGGATTCTTGGTTATGTGTTGAAGGATGGATACAGTTGGATGTAGGATTTGCTAGTTTTGGGTGAGATATTATGCTTCCCCTATATCCCCAACACCTGATTGCATAACCGAAAAATTTCGGGAGTTTATAATGGGGAATTCAAGTAGCTCTTAGGATATCTTTCCAATGGATATATGATATGAAATTGGGGTTCGACGTCTAGTGGTCCGCCTATTCACGGTCGGTTTTACAATGGTCTCGTTGTGTCTTAAAGATTCCTTGGCTATGCCGACTCGGGGACACTTCGTATGTCATGTGCACTGCCTTGTACATGATGGTGCTGTACGATCGAGCCCGTGTAGGCCCCACCACGAAAACTTCGGACGAAATCTCTATCATATGTTTGTTCCGGCTTATTCCGCAAGCCAATCCTTTGTTTTTGTTTTGAGTTGTGGTATTCGAGTTGCTTCAAAGTCAAGAGTTGATTCCATACCTTTCCCAAATGTTGTTCTCATACTCCGATGTGAATACCAATCCTCATGATAATCGAGATTGTCATGTCAATCCTTTTCAACCGGCGTGTTTCTCTTCAAGTGGATCCGATCATTTCTACAACCGTAAGATCAATTATTAGTTCTTCTCAACGGTGTTTGCTTCATCCGTTCCAAGTTGTCTTTGTTTTCCCACCCTCCCACCCTTGTTTTTCTTCAAGGACTCAGATTTCTTTATCAAGTATCCTTTTGTGAAGTCTCTCCATTCTTTTCCGTCAATGTTCTTACCCGGTGGTTTCCATGAAGATGTTCTACTAGTTCGTCATTCTTCATTCTTTTCTTCTCCGGTGGATTCAATTCAAGCTTTCGGTGTTGATCATATTCTTTTCTGTATTTCAAATGCTTTTCTTGTGCCGGTGCACCTCATAATAATTCATTTCTCGCTATTCATTTGTTCCGGAGTGCTCAAGATATCTCAATGGGCTCGTCTTGTCATTCAAGATCCGTTCAACCTATTTCGGGGTTGTTATCTCATTCAAGCCATTTAATTCAACCAATGCTTTCTCTCTTTTAAATCCTTCAATGATGTTTCTTTTGAGTGGGCCGTAACCCACAGGTCTTTTCCCAGGATCTTACCTGACTCTTCTTATTCTCCCGGAGCTATCATAAATTCATTTCAAAGTTTGAATTAAGAATGAATTATCATAAGTCAAATGTATTTCTCCAAGATCTTTCAAATTCTTTTCATCGTTGGCTCAACCTTTCCATTCTTCATTACGGAGTGCCTCAACAATTCATGGTGGTGTTTCTCGTCGTCATTCTCGGATTTTGAAGACCGAAGAAGAGTTTCTCTTTAATCTTGCTCCATTCTCTTCAAGATTCGTGATTCTTGTTTGTTGCCATCCTCTCGTAATTGCTTTGATCGTGAAAAATTATTTTCACCTATCCGAAGCAATTCAAGAGTCTTCTCAGTTTGTTATCCGGAGTCCATCAATTCAGGTTTATTCATTATTAGCTTTCAGCTCTCATACTCCAAATCTTACCGGTGCTTCGTTCAAGTGATCTCTAATCAGTTTGTGATCCCTTCGTTGTCATGTATCTAGTTTCTCTCGAGCATCTTCGTTCATTTGCAAATTCTTCCCGGTGTTTCTTTATCTTTTCTTCGTCCATTTTAAATTCTTACGGTGGTTCTTCCAAGATTCTTCTTCCTTCGTTTATCATATCAATGCATTCGTGCTTTCCAAATTCTACTGGTGGATCGTTGAAGACCTTCTCAAGTTGAGCTATATATATCTTCATCCTTGCTACGAGAATAAGTAGTATGCCAAATCCGTGGATTGTCATCAATTTAAATTGGTGAAGGATAAGCATAACATAATTCTTATGCTTGTTCATCCAAATGATTAATTCCTTATTCCGAAGGTTCATTGAAAATTCTCGGTTTCTTTGTTTCATCTTCTATTTTTCCCGGAGTTCCAACCTTTTTCAATTACTTCACCACGGAGATTCATTTAAATCGGTACAAGGATTCACCTTGTGTTTTCAACTTCTCTTTCCTTCCGTTTGTTCATTCTTTCGTTTACCGGAGTTCTTCATGGAGGTTCTACATGATGGTTCATAAAGGATTTAATTCCTTCTCGAAGTGTTCATCAAGATTCTTTTCTAAGAAGCTCAAGTTTTCTTCATCTTGCTATCCGGAGTGCATTTCTATCTACCGTATCATTGGAGGTGGTATTATGTCATTCTTGATAATTTGAGTTCATGTTTTCATGATTCACATGTTGTCAAGATTGGGATATTTTAAATCCATCAATCTCGTCATTGGAGCTATCTTGGGTTATATTTCACCTAAAACCGCCCCTAAGGATTGTTGCTATTTATGGTGCTCATATAAGACCCAAGTTCTTCATTTATCCTCCCGGTGAAATAAGCTTCTCGTCTCCTTGTTGATATCAATCCAATTCTGCTTCTCGTCTCCTTGTCACCTCATAATTTGAGATGTATTCCATAAGACCATATCAAGCTTACTCTTTTCGTTGTTGGTTTTCCAACAATTCTGTTCGAACCTTCTCCTAAGGATGCCTTTTCAAGCTCTTTTGTGACAGAAGTTGGCTTTTTCTTCCCCATTCTCCTATTTCAATTATCTATCTTCTATTCTTTTGTTCCGGAGGCATTGTGATGTTTCTTTCTTCAACCATCATCTCGCTTCATCAAAGATTATGTTCTTTTCATGATTGTCTATTTAACCGGAGTGTTGTGCCCTTTTGCTCAAGTTCCTTTCATCTTATCAAGTCTTGCATACCTTCTAAACCGGAGTGCTTCCCGAATTTGTTCTTACTTGTTCCTCTTTCTTAACGGGGTGCTTTCAACTTTATTCATCTTCGTTGTACTCTTTCTTTCAAATTTGCTCAACCTCTCGAGGTTCTTTGGTTTCACTCGTTTGAAAGAAGCAACTTAGTTTTACCTCTTCTCTTCCTCTTCTTTTCCCTCCGGTGCCATCCTAGATCTCGGGACGAGATCCTCTCGTAGTGGTGGAGTGTTGTAACGCCCCAAGACCGGAGCTTCAGATGTCTTCCAGGGTTTCCGAGATTTCGTTGTGTGATTTGTTTCGTCTGTTGCATTCATCTTTGCATCATGTGCATTGCATCATGTCATCATGCCATCATGTCATTTCTTTTCTTAACTCAACTAAATAAACCGTATGGATCTTTGATCCATTTAAACCGAGGGAATTCGCATGGTGATTCTCTTTACAACTTATCCTCTCGATATTTAGAGAGCTATAGTAATTATTCCAATTATGTGGAATTACCTTAACACACCTGCAAAAATCCCAATGCCTTTTATTATTTCAACTCTTGGCCTCTAACTTTGCCACATGTCCTTTCATCATTTTCTGGAGCTCCACCTAATTTCACAACATTTTTGGGCACTTCAAAAAACCTATCCTAGTTCAAACCTTTTGAATTAAATTCAAAGGAATTTGAATTTAATCTTTCAAACTTGACCTTTTCCTATTTTCCCGGACCGTGCTCATTTTTCTGAGTCCGTGAAAATTATCCCCGTGCCCAAATTCTTCCTCTAACCTTCTCTTCTCTCTTTTCCTTTCTCCTATTTTATTGTCTCTGTTTTTGTTAAGAGTAGAATCAAGAGAGGGAGAGAAGGGAGCCCAGCAGGCCATTTGGGCCCAGCTGCATCTAACCTAGCCCAGGCCGGCCCATCCTTCCCCGCAGCCCACCTAAACCTACTTCCTAACCCTAGGCCCAACGAACCAACCTCCCTCTCCTCACGATCTCCTCTTCCCTCGCGCCGCCAGAGAGACCCGCAGCCCGATCCCCATCTCCCTCGCGCGTGCTCCTCTTCTCGCTCGCTGGCCGCAGCCACTCCTCCCTCGATCCCTCTCCTCCTATCGCTAGTCTTCTGCCGCCGCCACACCCTCTCGCTCGCGCCCGATCCCCCCCCCCCCCGGCAGCCACGTCCAGTGCTGGCCCTGCCGCCGAGCGACGCCCGCTCTTCGGTCCGGTGTCCCGCGCTGTCCCCGTCGCCATCGTCCATCCTGTCACCGGAGCCCGGCGCCTCTACCTCGCCTCTGCTCCCGCATGCTTCGCCTCCCCGTGCTCCAGTTGCACTGACTTCCGGGGCTCCAAAATCCTCCACCTCCGTTGTTCGCCCCAAGGTCCGGCGAGGTCACGGCCGGACCCAACTCTGGTGCCCCGTCCCCATTGGTGCTGACCTCCACCGCAGGGGCAGCGTGGTCGCTGCCCTGCTTCTATGTTGTTTGCCAGGTCCGGCAGGAGGCCGCGCGAGCCCGCATTGACCACGTCGGTGTGGGTCCTTTTCGCCTGCAGCGGCCACCATGGAACCGAGCTTAGAGCTCCCCTGCTGCCTTGGTGCTGCTATGCCCAACTCCTCCTTGACAGTTGCCTCGTCTCCGTCCCTGCCCGTTGGAGCCATGCCTCCTTGTGCCCGCAGCCGCGTCGCCGGTCTTCTGTCTCGACCCGGCATCTTTCCCTTGTGGCATCTATTTAGGTGCAGCGCCACAAGTTTTGCCTCTGTGCACCCGGGTGATGTTGGCAGTGGAGTACCTCGACGCCCGACGCTTAAAACGATGACCGAACCGGAAATAACGCCAAGTACTAGGTCAACGAGGACCGCCAAGTTCGTCTTCCGCCATCTCTGAAATCGCCAAGTACCACGACGATACGTGAACGACCACCGCCCACCCCAAGTTACTCGGATTCGTCAAGTACCTCTACGAAAACATTGTACAACTACTTCATCTACGAACTCGAACCGCTCGAGAATGCTCCCTTGGAAGGTATAACCACCGAGACGACGCCCGTGAACGAGTGTTGTGTGATGTATGAGATGCTTGTGTTTGCACCGTGTCCGAATTGTCACTCGTTTTCATGCCACTAACCCGTGGGAACCCGGTAGTCGGGAGCACCCCACCATCTCTAGCATGTTTCGCACATCCGCGCGCTTCCTTTTGCACCGGTATCTCCATGAGCTATCGGAACCGATATGTTGTCGTGGCATCATTTTCGGATTCGTTGCCGTGGCACCCCTTTCTTCCACCACGGTGACAAATGCTTCATAACATGCTCATGTCAACATTTTCATAAAATTGCTTAAAACTTGCTTATGTTTTTCGCATCATAATAACAACATTTAAATGTTTATAATCATTGTTGCATTAAATTGCTAATGCATATGGGGATTTACCGGATTTGTTGTTTGTTATATCCGGCCCCATTTAAATTGTTTAGATGATATAGTTTTGTTATGCTTCACCTCTTGCCATGTTTAAACAACATTTAATATTGTTGGGTACCTAACCGAGAGTGAACTAAATAATTGATGTGGTGTTCGGTCAATATGCAACGGAGTTGCATATTGAGCTCCACTTAATTTGTAGGATTGCTTGTGCACTTTGCCATGCCATGCCGCTTTAATCCGGACATGCATCATACTTGTTTGCGCATCATGCCATGTTATGTGATGATTGTTCACTATGCTGTTTGCTTCTTTCCGATGTTGCTTCTTCGGGTTGGTTCTGATAACGTCGTGTTTGTGAGGAACCGTTCGTCTTCGTCCGTTTGTCCTCTTCATGGACTCGTTCTGCTTCCTTGCGGGATCTCAGGCAAGATGACCATACCCTCGAAATCACTTCTATCTTTGCTTGCTTAGTTACTCGCTCTTTTTCTATGCCTATGCTGCGATACCTACCACTTGCTTATCATGCCTCCCATATTGTTGAACCAAGCCTCCAACCCACCTTGCCCTAGCAAACCGTTGTTTGTCTATGTTACCGCTTTGCTCAGCCCCTCTTATAGCGTTGTTAGTTGCAAGTGAAGATTGAAGTTTGTTCCTTGTTGGAACATGGAGATGTTGTTCCTTGTTGGAACATGTTTACTTGTTGGGATATCACAATATATCTTATTTAATTAATGCATCTATATACTTGGTAAAGGGTGGAAGGCTCGGCCTTATGCCTGGTGTTTTGTTCCACTCTTTCCGCCCTAGTTCCCGTCATATCGGTGTTATGTTCCTGGATTTTGTGTTCCTTACGCGGTTGGTTTATAATGGGAACCCCTTGACAGTTCGCTTTGAATAAAACTCCTCCAGCAAGGCCCAACATTGGTTTTACCATTTGCCACCTAGCCTCTTTTTTCCCTTGGGTTAGGCCAGCCCAAGGGTCATCTTTATTTTAACCCCCCGGGCCAGTGCTCCTCTGAGTGTTGGTCCAACTGAGCGATGTCCGGAGCTGCCAGGGGCAACTCTGGGCTGGCCCACCCGACGTCTGGCTCATCCGGTGTGCCCTGAGAACGAGATATGTGCAGCTCCTCTCGGGATTTGTCGGCACATCTAGGTGGCTTTGCTGGTCTTGTTTTACCATTGCCGAAATGTCTTGTAACCGGGATTCCGAGTCTGATCGGGTCTTCCCGCTAGAAGGTCTATTCCTTCGTTGACCGTGAGAGCTTGTCATGGGCTAAGTTGGGACACCCCTGCAGGGTTTTGAACTTCCGAAAGCCGTGCCCACGGTTATGGGCAGATGGGAATTTGTTAATGTCCGGTTGTAGAAAACCTGAACTTGACCTTAATTAAAATGCATCAACCGCGTGTGTAACCGTGATGGTCTCTTTCCGGCGGAGTTCGGGAAGTGAACACGGTGTTGGAGTTATGTTTGACGTAGGTTGTTCTAGGATCACTTCTTGATCATAGATTCTCGACCGTGCTTTGCCTTCTCTTCTCGCTCTCATTTGCGTATGTTAGCCACCATATATGCTAGTCGCTTGCTGCAGCTCCATCTCATATCTTTTACCTTACCCATAAGCTTAAATAGTCTTGATCGCGAGGGTGCGAGATTGCTGAGTCCCCGTGGCTCACAGATACTTCCAAAACCAGCTTGCAGGTGCCGATGAGTCCGTGCAGTCGACGCAACCAAGCTCAAGGAGGAGCTCGATGAAGATCTTGTCCTTTGTGTCATTTCATTCTAGTTGATCAGTAGTGGAGCCCAGTTGGGGTCGATCGGAGACCATGTCGCATTTGGGGTTCTTCTTTTATTTTGGTTCCGTAGTTGGACCTTGTTTGTATCTGGATGATGTAATGTTTTATTCATGTATTGTGTGAAGTGGCGATTGTAAGCCAACTATGTATCTCTTTTCCCTTATGTATTACATGGGTTTGTGTGAAGATTACCTCACTTGCGACATTGCTTTCAATGCAGTTATGCCTCTAAGTCGTGCTTCGACACGTGGGAGATATAGCCGCATCGAGGGCGTTACAAGTTGGTAATCAGAGCCTTCCCCGACCTTAGGAGCCCCATTGCTTGATCGTTTTTAGCGGCCGAGTTGTGTCTAGAAAAATGTTTTGAGCCATTTAGGAATTATATATCGGAGAGTTTAGGAATTCTTTTTACTTCCCAGTCTCCTCATCGCTCTGGTAAGGCATCCTGACGTAGAGTTTTGACTCTTCTCTTCTCAAATTTCACTAAAAAAAATTTAGGATCACGCGGGTATCTTGGAATCGTTCCGATGGTTTTGTGACGAGAACATTGTCTTGGTGCCTCCTGTCAGGGGTTTTGTGGAAGTGTCCCGGGGAGTTGAGCTCCGAGGTGTTGTCGTCATAATTTTATCGTTGCAGTTCTGGAATACCTGAGTTTAGTACGCCGACATCGAAAATCTCTTTTATGCAGTTCGTTGGTGAGATAACCTCGACGCCACCCAGTACTGGGGCGGGAGTTTGGGAGTATCGCCATAACTTGTATAACGGATGCTTTTCGAAGGTTGAGGTAGACGATTTCCGAAGGATTCTTGGTTATGTGTTGAAGGATGGATACAGTTGGATGTAGGATTTGCTAGTTTTGGGTGAGATATTATGCTTCCCCTATATCCCCAACACCTGATTGCATAACCGAAAAATTTCGGGAGTTTATAATGGGGAATTCAAGTAGCTCTTAGGATATCTTTCCAATGGATATATGATATGAAATTGGGGTTCGACGTCTAGTGGTCCGCCTATTCACGGTCGGTTTTACAATGGTCTCGTTGTGTCTTAAAGATTCCTTGGCTATGCCGACTCGGGGACACTTCGTATGTCATGTGCACTGCCTTGTACATGATGGTGCTGTACGATCGAGCCCGTGTAGGCCCCACCACGAAAACTTCGGACGAAATCTCTATCATATGTTTGTTCCGGCTTATTCCGCAAGCCAATCCTTTGTTTTTGTTTTGAGTTGTGGTATTCGAGTTGCTTCAAAGTCAAGAGTTGATTCCATACCTTTCCCAAATGTTGTTCTCATACTCCGATGTGAATACCAATCCTCATGATAATCGAGATTGTCATGTCAATCCTTTTCAACCGGCGTGTTTCTCTTCAAGTGGATCCGATCATTTCTACAACCGTAAGATCAATTATTAGTTCTTCTCAACGGTGTTTGCTTCATCCGTTCCAAGTTGTCTTTGTTTTCCCACCCTCCCACCCTTGTTTTTCTTCAAGGACTCAGATTTCTTTATCAAGTATCCTTTTGTGAAGTCTCTCCATTCTTTTCCGTCAATGTTCTTACCCGGTGGTTTCCATGAAGATGTTCTACTAGTTCGTCATTCTTCATTCTTTTCTTCTCCGGTGGATTCAATTCAAGCTTTCGGTGTTGATCATATTCTTTTCTGTATTTCAAATGCTTTTCTTGTGCCGGTGCACCTCATAATAATTCATTTCTCGCTATTCATTTGTTCCGGAGTGCTCAAGATATCTCAATGGGCTCGTCTTGTCATTCAAGATCCGTTCAACCTATTTCGGGGTTGTTATCTCATTCAAGCCATTTAATTCAACCAATGCTTTCTCTCTTTTAAATCCTTCAATGATGTTTCTTTTGAGTGGGCCGTAACCCACAGGTCTTTTCCCAGGATCTTACCTGACTCTTCTTATTCTCCCGGAGCTATCATAAATTCATTTCAAAGTTTGAATTAAGAATGAATTATCATAAGTCAAATGTATTTCTCCAAGATCTTTCAAATTCTTTTCATCGTTGGCTCAACCTTTCCATTCTTCATTACGGAGTGCCTCAACAATTCATGGTGGTGTTTCTCGTCGTCATTCTCGGATTTTGAAGACCGAAGAAGAGTTTCTCTTTAATCTTGCTCCATTCTCTTCAAGATTCGTGATTCTTGTTTGTTGCCATCCTCTCGTAATTGCTTTGATCGTGAAAAATTATTTTCACCTATCCGAAGCAATTCAAGAGTCTTCTCAGTTTGTTATCCGGAGTCCATCAATTCAGGTTTATTCATTATTAGCTTTCAGCTCTCATACTCCAAATCTTACCGGTGCTTCGTTCAAGTGATCTCTAATCAGTTTGTGATCCCTTCGTTGTCATGTATCTAGTTTCTCTCGAGCATCTTCGTTCATTTGCAAATTCTTCCCGGTGTTTCTTTATCTTTTCTTCGTCCATTTTAAATTCTTACGGTGGTTCTTCCAAGATTCTTCTTCCTTCGTTTATCATATCAATGCATTCGTGCTTTCCAAATTCTACTGGTGGATCGTTGAAGACCTTCTCAAGTTGAGCTATATCTATCTTCATCCTTGCTACGAGAATAAGTAGTATGCCAAATCCGTGGATTGTCATCAATTTAAATTGGTGAAGGATAAGCATAACATAATTCTTATTCTTGTTCATCCAAATGATTAATTCCTTATTCCGAAGGTTCATTGAAAATTCTCGGTTTCTTTGTTTCATCTTCTATTTTTCCCGGAGTTCCAACCTTTTTCAATTACTTCACCATGGAGATTCATTTAAATCGGTACAAGGATTCACCTTGTGTTTTCAACTTCTCTTTCCTTCCGTTTGTTCATTCTTTCGTTTACCGGAGTTCTTCATGGAGGTTCTACATGATGGTTCATAAAGGATTTAATTCCTTCTCGAAGTGTTCATCAAGATTCTTTTCTAAGAAGCTCAAGTTTTCTTCATCTTGCTATCCGGAGTGCATTTCTATCTACCGTATCATTGGAGGTGGTATTATGTCATTCTTGATAATTTGAGTTCATGTTTTCATGATTCACATGTTGTCAAGATTGGGATATTTTAAATCCATCAATCTCGTCATTGGAGCTATCTTGGGTTATATTTCACCTAAAACCGCCCCTAAGGATTGTTGCTATTTATGGTGCTCATATAAGACCCAAGTTCTTCATTTATCCTCCCGGTGAAATAAGCTTCTCGTCTCCTTGTTGATATCAATCCAATTCTGCTTCTCGTCTCCTTGTCACCTCATAATTTGAGATGTATTCCATAAGACCATATCAAGCTTACTCTTTTCGTTGTTGGTTTTCCAACAATTCTGTTCGAACCTTCTCCTAAGGATGCCTTTTCAAGCTCTTTTGTGACAGAAGTTGGCTTTTTCTTCCCCATTCTCCTATTTCAATTATCTATCTTCTATTCTTTTGTTCCGGAGGCATTGTGATGTTGCTTTCTTCAACCATCATCTCGCTTCATCAAAGATTATGTTATTTTCATGATTGTCTATTTAACCGGAGTGTTGTGCCCTTTTGCTCAAGTTCCTTTCATCTTATCAAGTCTTGCATACCTTCTAAACCGGAGTGCTTCCCGAATTTGTTCTTACTTGTTCCTCTTTCTTAACGGGGTGCTTTCAACTTTATTCATCTTCGTTGTATTCTTTCTTTCAAATTTTCTCAACCTCTCGAGGTTCTTTGGTTTCACTCGTTTGAAAGAAGCAACTTAGTTTTACCTCTTCTCTTCCTCTTCTTTTCCCTCCGGTGCCATCCTAGATCTCGGGACGAGATCCTCTCGTAGTGGTGGAGTGTTGTAACGCCCGAAGACCGGAGCTTCAGATGTCTTCCAGGGTTTCCGAGATTTCGTTGTGTGATTTGTTTCGTCTGTTGCATTCATCTTTGCATCATGTGCATTGCATCATGTCATCATGCCATCATGTCATTTCTTTTCTTAACTCAACTAAATAAACCGTATGGATCTTCGATCCATTTAAACCGAGGGAATTCACATGGTGATTCTCTTTACAACTTATCCTCTCGATATTTAGAGAGCTATAGTAATTATTCCAATTATGTGGAATTACCTTAACACACCTGCAAAAATCCCAATGCCTTTTATTATTTCAACTCTTGGCCTCTAACTTTGCCACATGTCCTTTCATCATTTTCCGGAGCTCCACCTAATTTCACAACATTTTTGGGCACTTCGAAAAACCTATCCTAGTTCAAACCTTTTGAATTAAATTCAAAGGAATTTGAATTTAATCTTTCAAACTTGACCTTTTCCTATTTTCCCGGACCGTGCTCATTTTTCTGAGTCCGTGCAAATTATCTTCGTGCCCAAATTCTTCCTCTAACCTTCTCTTCTCTCTTTTCCTTTCTCCTATTTTATTGTCTCTGTTTTTGTTAAGAGTAGAATCAAGAGAGGGAGAGAAGGGAGCCCAGCAGGCCATTTGGGCCCAGCTGCATCTAACCTAGCCCAGGCCGGCCCATCCTTCCCCGCAGCCCACCTAAACCTACTTCCTAACCCTAGGCCCAACGAACCAACCTCCCTCTCCTCACGATCTCCTCTTCCCTCGCGCCACCAGAGAGACCCGCAGCCCGATCCCCATCTCCCTCGCGCGTGCTCCTCTTCTCGCTCGCTGGCCACAGCCACTCCTCCCTCGATCCCTCTCCTCCTCTCGCTAGCCTTCTGCCGCCGCCACACCCTCTCGCTCGCGCCCGATCCCCCCCCGGCAGCCACGTCCAGCGACGGCCCTGCCGCCGAGCGACGCCCGCTCTTCGGTCCAGCGTCCCGCGCTGTCCCCGTCGCCATCGTCCATCCTGTCACCGGAGCCCGGCGCCTCTACCTCGCCTCTGCTCCCGCATGCTTCACCTCCCCGTGCTCCAGTTGCACCGACGTCCGGGGCTCCAAGTCCTCCACCCCCGTTGTTCGCCCCAAGGTCCGGCGAGGTCACAGCTGGACCCAACTCTGGTGCCCCGTCCCCATTGGTGCTGACCTCCACCGCAAGGGCAGCATGGTCACTGCCCTGCTTCTATGTTGTTTGCCAAGTCCCGCAGGAGGCCGCGCGAGCCCGCGTTGACCACGTCGGTGTGGGTCCTTTTCGCCTGCAGCTGCCGCCATGGAACCGAGCTTAGAGCTCCGCTGCTGCCTTGGTGCTGCTATGCCCAACTCCTCCTTGACAGTTGCCTCGTCTCCGGCCCTGCCCGTTGGAGCCATGCCTCCCGGTGCCCGCAGCCGCGTCGCCGGTCTTCTGTCTCGACCCGGCATCTTTCCCTTGTGGCATCTATTTAGGTGCAGCGCCACAAGTTTTGCCTCTGTGCACCCGGGTGATGTTGGCAGTGGAGTACCTCGACGCCCGACGCCTAGAACAATCACCAAACCGGAAATAACGCCAAGTACTAGGTCAACGATGACCGCCAAGTTCGTCTTCCGCCGTCTCCGAAATCACCAAGTACCACGATGATACGTGAACGACCACCGCCGACCCCAAGTTACTCGGATTCGTCAAGTACCTCTTCCAAAACATTGTACAACTACTTCCTCTACGAACTCGAACCGCTCGAGAATGCTCCCTTGGAAGGTATAACCACCGAGACGACGCCCGTGAACGAGTGTTGTGTGATGTATGAGATGCTTGTGTTTGCACCGTGTCCGAATTGTCACTCATTTTCATGCCACTAACCCGTGGGAACCCGGTAGTCGGGAGCACCCCACCATCTCTAGCATGTTTCGCACATCCGCACGCTTCCTTTTGCACCGGTATCTCCATGAGCTATCGCAACCGATATGTTGTCGTGGCATCATTTTCGGATTCGTTGCCGTGGCACCCCTTTCTTCCACCACGGTGACAAATGCTTCATAACATGCTCATGTCAACATTTTCATAAAATTGCTTAAAACTTGCTTATGTTTTTCGCATCATAATAACAACATTTAAAATGTTTATAATCGTTGTTGCATTAAATTGCTAATGCATATGGGGATTTACCGGATTTGTTGTTTGTTATATCCGACCCCATTTAAATTGTTTAGATGATATAGTTTTGTTATGCTTCACCTCTTGCCATGTTTAACAACATTTAATATTGTTGGGTACCTAACCGAGAGTGAGCTAAATAATTGATGTGGTGTTCGGTCAATATGCAACGGAGTTGCATATTGAGCTCCACTTAATTTGTAGGATTGCTTGTGCACTTTGCCATGCCATGCCGCTTTAATCCGGACATGCATCATACTTGTTTGCGCATCATGCCATGTTATGTGATGATTGTTCACTATGTTGTTTGCTTCTTTTCGGTGTTGCTTCTTCGGGTTGGTTCCGATAACGTCGTGTTTCTGAGGAACCGTTCGTCTTCGTCCGTTTGTCTTCTTCATGGACTCGTTCTTCTTCCTTGCGGGATCTCAGGCAAGATGACCATACCCTCGAAATCACTTCTATCTTTGCTTTCTTAGTTGCTTGCTCTTTTGCTATGCCTATGCTGCGATACCTACCACTTGCTTATCATGCCTCCCATATTGTTGAACCAAGCCTCTAACCCACCTTGCCCTAGCAAACCGTTGTTTGGCTATGTTACCGCTTTGCTCAGCCCCTCTTATAGCGTTGTTAGTTGCAGGTGAAGATTGAAGTTTGTTCCTTGTTGGAACATGGAGATGTTGTTCCTTGTTGGAACATGTTTACTTGTTGGGATATCACAATATATCTTATTTAATTAATGCATCTATATACTTTGTAAAGGGTGGAAGGCTCGGCCTTATGCCTGGTGTTTTGTTCCACTCTTGCCGCCCTAGTTTCCGTCATATCGGTCTTACGTTCCCAGATTTTGCGTTCCTTACGC